>NC_135502.1:143796109-143988609 GCF_052857255.1 Amblyomma americanum | reverse complement strand
TCAGGAATGGGAAGCTCACTTCCCTTGAAGATTACCATTAGACTAGACTTCCTACAGATGAATAATTCACAAACAATGGAACTTGCAAGTGCAGGGCGAATAAACAGGTTCTTTAAATTTCAGTGCAATAATTTAGATTGTTTATTTTATTTTGCTCAAAGCTGTTACATGGCATAACATATGACGGCTACCCTGTTCCATCCTGATCTTAGAACGTGATGACACAGACTGCTATTGAAAAGCGTTGGATGTGGCTTGTAAGTATGCTTCGTGCACTCTAGGATAGCATTATAACACTGAATGCGCTACCATTGGATGGTAAGTTCAAAACACTTGCCTTATGTAAATGCAGTGGCAATGAATAATCAGCAGTTTTCTATTTGCGATACCGAAACGTCCAGTGAAAAAAAAAAAATATTTCCGATTCATCTACCCTCCAATAATGCAACCAAATCAAAATGGCTTTATAGGCAGCACTTGCATGTGTGTCAGAATTTTTTAAAATAGATGTGCTAAGATCAGTCAAGAACCAGAATTGCACTACTTTCGTCCACATTTCTTTCGCAAACCATATTGTAACGACGGAAGAGGCAGGCGCAGCTGAGAATGACACCAAATGAGAATGACACCAAATCGTCGACAATCACGCTCGCCACGAGCGATGCAAATAAAATATTTAATGACAAATCTGCATAGCAGCCTAAATAAGGAAACAATGATGTATACGTTCAAACTCGAGCGGTCGAGACATACCTATGGAGTCCGCAATAGTGCATGTCTGAAGCATGTAAGAAAATTTTTCCTTATAAGCGCATACAACGTGGTGGGAAATAATAAATGTAGCAGCTGACAAAGTACTAAATTGCGCAACAATGCACACAGTAGTAACGAGTCGTACCGTTGCTGGCGACCGTGAGCTGGCAGCCTACAATATGATTAAAAAGACTCAAGTGAGACTCAAATAGCTTCCATGTGTTAAAGGCCTGTTGTATACTGTGAGCAAGCAACTCATGACGGGTTAACCTTGCGTAAAACTGCACGGTTTCTGGTAGATGCACTAGACAAAGCGTTGTCAAAAGAGTTCTTTACCAACCCAGCAACCGCAAATGCTTTATGTCAAATTTAGGGCTGTTTTTGCATTCGCTGAATAGCAGTCTTTATGCCCTAAGCTCTTCTGAGCTATGCCCTCGCAAAAACGTAGTCTCAATTCAATATTCGCAAATCCAGAAAGTGATAAATTACCGCCAATGTTTTAACTCAAGGTGCAGAAAAGCAATGCACAAAGGGCTATTCACACTCAGATGTGATGAGCCCAAAATTAAGGCAGAAGCATTGGAAATCGCAAGGTATATGAACGCACTGGCATACGTGCCCCCAATGCTTGTCCCCAAAGCTGCGTGTACACATTTCCGCGAAATTTCAGAGCGATAGCACAAACTGCTTAACGGCGTCTGCCTGTCCAATGCACCTAGGCAGGCAGCACATCGATGAATTTGTGCGCAACGCTGCATCGTCTGATGTGACAGAAGCGGCTGGCGCCGTCATAAAAGAACGCGTACTCGGCGCCCATACCGGTATCACCTTATGCTGGCGTGCTGGCGCGGCTAAGTCTGAGTACACAACCGCCACCGCTGCCCCCTTTCAAAAAGATATTGCACCTCAATAAAGCAAGAGACGATAGACGCCCACGGGCGATCGTCCGTTGTTGCATCAAACCAGGGCGGGCTAAAACTCTCAAGAACAAAATAAGCATCCCTAGTGTATTTCACAAGCTCATTTATCACTCAGGCGCACAAATAAAAGTAATTTTCAGGTATAGGCACACCTTGCCGCACGGTCGCGCAAAATTCTCAAATAAAGCTGCAGATGGGGGGAGAACTCGTGAAAGCCGCACATGTTCAAGCGGGCTCCCTTCTTCGGCGGGAGGACTCATGGCTGCCTTTGTGCATCTAAACTTGCGCCATGACCAGCGAACTCAGCGAACGTCACTTGGAGCAAAAGAGCTTGTAAACAGACTTGTATTTTAAACTTCCATAATAAACTACTAAAATAAATTAATGTATCGCCAACAGTCATAAGTAAAACCAAAGCACAGTGTTCAGGTGGCGTGGTATATGTAGCCCGGCGGTGTACATATGCTCCACATCGGGCCATCGGCATATGCCAAGCTTTTTGAGGGACGGCTGGCTTTACGTGAGGGTGGCGGGCAGGCCCGACCTTTGAAGCTAGTCTTCAGCCAGGCAGCCTGTCATGTGCTCATGGCCCAACGAGTTGACGATCTTGCTTTTGCCGATCTATTCGGCTGCCGACCAGGAGCCACCGAACAACGGATGGTCGGCAGTCGGCCTGCGCCGCTCGGGCAGGCACCTAACGAGACATAATGAACGTTCAGTATGTCTGGCACTTTATGATGAGGCCGAAATTAAGGAGAATATTGAATAACTAATTAGCGCAGGTGAAGCTGGCCCTGATGATATGAAAGCCTTTGCAATAAGAGTATCATACTGTGTTCTTAGAGCGCAACAGACAGAGAAAGGCAATTGTAACCTGAGTTCCGGCTGTTTTCTTGAGGGAATAAATATTGCACGAGTGACGGTAATACACAAAGTAGACGGAAATGAAGACCTAAGCATTTGTGTACCCAGATCTATATTAAGTGTTATTTTGAAAGCTGTCGAACGCTTACCATATAGGAGGCCTTCCACATATCTATATAGTTTCAAATTATCGCACCGAACCAGTTCTGTTTAAAAAAAAAAAACCAGTCGACAGAATTAAAACAAATTCTCATAAAAAGAAGATAGTTGAAAACATTGATAAAAAGCTGCGGTAGTTGGTATTTTCCTTGATATTAGAAAGGCCTTTTATTCCATATATCATGACAGATTGTAAGGAAGATCACTGAAAATGGTAAAACAGGCATTGCTTTAAACCAGACACACAACTAGCTTTCAAATTAGAAACATGATGTGTTGATAGGGGACTGTGCTTCTTGTCAAGCAACAATATCTGTAAGATTCCCGCAAGGGTCAATACTGGGGCCACTTTTTCTTATTTATAAAATGATATAGGCAATATAATTTCAAAATACGACACACAACTATAATCAGATGACAATATAGTCATTTTCATTTTATAGGCCCTTCCATTTAAAAAAATCTGCGAACTAATGGTTACAAGGATTTTCTGAATAGTTGTCAAGCAACAAGTTAGAATTAAATACGAACAAACTGAACTATGTTGACTTTCGGCTGTGATGTTTGCTAGTTTATACAAGTTCCAACTTATACTATCACATTAAAACCATACATTAATTATCATGCGTTAAATTTTTGGGTGCGTACTTTAATAGATTTTTATCGCTAAACCAGCATGTAGACAGCAGAGAATTAAAGTTGGCAAAAATCACTGCCGCATTGCTGAAGCTTCAAAACCAAATTCCGCAGAAGTTTCGAATAACCCTTTAATGCGCCTTGCTAAAGTCTAAATTTAATTATTGACTTTTAATTTGGTGAAGTAACACTTCTAATAATATCAAAGAATTAATAACACTTCAAAAGAAAGCCATTAGAGATCAAGAAGATTCCCCAACAACCAGTTATTTGAGAAGCACACTGTGCTTTATTTTGACCATATACATACGCATAAACTTGCGAGGCACATTCACCTCGAAAGGAAAAAAAAGTAAGAAATTCCTTGCATCTACCTACCTTAAAAAACTAATGTTTTCTTTATATCATAATTAAACCCGAGATTTGACAGCATAGAATAAATTATGTTCAGCACAATCTTACATGCCTAATACCTTGTCTGAAGTCAAAATAGAAAAATTCACGATGCAATAAAAACTTTCTTTGTTAGAATGTTTAAGAAAGATTTAATTAAAAGCTTAGTAGAGCAATGTTGCTCTGACATGCTTTCATGTACATATCTGTTTATTATTCTGTCCTCTACCTGATCAATCCCTCAATTATTTGTCTGTGACAAACCAACTGTTCCAACTCATGTGGCATGTGCCCTTTGTTGTCAGGTTGCGTTGTTAGAGCTGTATTTTTCTGCTGCATTGCGATTCATTGCGTTTTGTGTGTGTGTGTGTGTGTGTGTGTGTGTGTGTGTGTGTGTGTGTGTGTGTGTGTGTGTGTGTGTGTGTGTGTGTGTGTGTGTGTGTGTGTGTGTGTGTGTGTGTGTGTGTGTGTGTGTGTGTGTGTGTGTGTGTGTGTGTGTGTGTGTGTGTGTGTGTGTGTGTGTGTGTGTGTGTGTGTGTGTGTGTGTGTGTGTGTGTGTGTGTGTGTGTGTGTGTGTGTGTGTGTGTGTGTGTGTGTGTGTGTGTGTGTGTGTGTGTGTGTGTGTGTGTGTGTGTGTGTGTGTGTGTGTGTGTGTGTGTGTGTGTGTGTGTGTGTGTGTGTGTGTGTGTGTGTGTGTGTGTGTGTGTGTGTGTGTGTGTGTGTGTGTGTGTGTGTGTGTGTGTGTGTGTGTGTGTGTGTGTGTGTGTGTGTGTGTGTGTGTGTGTGTGTGTGTGTGTGTGTGTGTGTGTGTGTGTGTGTGTGTGTGTGTGTGTGTGTGTGTGTGTGTGTGTGTGTGTGTGTGTGTGTGTGTGTGTGTGTGTGTGTGTGTGTGTGTGTGTGTGTGTGTGTGTGTGTGTGTGTGTGTGTGTGTGTGTGTGTGTGTGTGTGTGTGTGTGTGTGTGTGTGTGTGTGTGTGTGTGTGTGTGTGTGTGTGTGTGTGTGTGTGTGTGTGTGTGTGTGTGTGTGTGTGTGTGTGTGTGTGTGTGTGTGTGTGTGTGTGTGTGTGTGTGTGTGTGTGTGTGTGTGTGTGTGTGTGTGTGTGTGTGTGTGTGTGTGTGTGTGTGTGTGTGTGTGTGTGTGTGTGTGTGTGTGTGTGTGTGTGTGTGTGCACGCGGCTTGTTTTTTTAGCAAAAAATGATACTCTTTGCGGACTCAGTGTAACGTTTTCGGATCTAGTGAGGCACTCCGTACCTTTTTCATGACTTCATAACTTTATGCTCACGAAGTACTCAGAATATATAAAAATTAAATATATAATATTCACAATCAAGGACACCACAGGGACACAAAAACGAGACAACACGCTAGAGGACACTGCGAATCTTCGCACTAATTTGACTTTAAAAATCTGTAGAACTAATTCGACTCCAACAATGTTTTACAAATGTGGTGCTAAGAGTTTGCATGCGTCGGTTACGTTCGCACTACTGAGCAAGTGCAGCCGGAGTCCCATGCCCAATTGGTGCGGACATTTTAGCATCCCTCAGAGTGCGTTTTGTTTTAACTTTGTAGTGATTATGACAGTTAACATACGCTTGCTATTGAGAGAAATGGTCGAATCGCAAAATTTGTGCATTTGTATGCTAACCTTCCGGCCCCGAAAACAGTCGTGTTGCTCCCCCGCAACTGGCAAGGGGCCACAAAATTACCACTATCCCCGCTAGTTCGCGACGTTCTTATTTCTGCACATTTGCTGAGAGGTTTCTTCTCCATCGCTTCAATAAATCAAGCATCGTAGGCACGCGGGACGATTAATTGTGCACGAACTTCAGAAAATAAAATAGTTTTAGCTGAATCACTACAAATGTGGAGTCATCATTTAATTCATATTTTCCACACATTACTTGTCCCATGTGTGCAGAAAAACATTCTGAATGCAACTGTGAGATATCTCTTGCTTCATGACCTGATGTGAACTAATTTACAGGAACTCGAATCTTTAAAAGACTGCGCGCTTTCCTGCACCTTTAAAGATAACCCTTCTCTGCAGTCTTTCCTCCTCCACCGCCTAAGACTCCGCGTTCTCATTAGTTTCGGCCACGTTTCTAGGATCATTTTTGGTAAAGTGGAGACACGAAATGGTTCGTTCTCTCCTTCTTTGTTTTAAACGTTGCGTATTGCTTGAGGAAACGTGATACATACAGAAAATTTATTAATGCCCCACACATTATTTCTTATTATATTATTATGGTCTTTAAAATACTTCATTACTTGTTGAAGCCAGGTTTTACGATGTCGCATGTATGCAAGTGTCAGCTGACTCGCTTGTTCACGTGGGTCCCAAAGGTAGCGCTGCACACTGCTGCATCTTCTGCTCTCGTATGCACGTGCAGTAGCAGCGGAGGCAGAGAAGTGACCACAGAAAATTGACACGACTCTGTAGAGTCACCCGGATTTGGTGAAGGCTTGTCTGGTTTCAAATATTTTTCTTTATAGAAGCAGCGAGGACGACCGGAAAGACGGGTCAGTTTGAAATCTCGACAATGATGTTTTGTTAGACCCGAAGGCCAATGATGAAGACCAAACAAGAGCCATGCCTGAAGACGCTCATACGACCTGATCGGATGCTCTTTATGATCCAGGCAGGACATAATTGTTGAGATTTTCGAAGACACTGTTATATTTTTCAAAGCAGCAGGTGGGGTATTTAATACGACACGGTTTTCATCGGAATTCTAGATAACTATATTACCGTGTTGTGAACGCAGAACGCCTTAGAACCCACTGCTTTTAACGTCCGTGCTCCATAAAGCGCTAGTAAGCAACTGCAATTTAAATAGAGCAAACGCTAAAATTCATAGCCTACAATCAGCACAAGCAAATCATAAATGGCGACCGCGACAAGTGGCTCACGCTCCTACATCCGAAGCAGTCAGTAATCCCAGCATGGACACTGATTAGCCTAAAGAACACCCCCTCCTCACTAGCGCACATCAATGCCAAATTCGAGGCATCTGGTACGCGAATGTCCAAATTCGAGGACGCCATCCTTCGACTCACTCCACCTTTCTCCACCTCATAAAAAGCTGCACCACAATGGCAACCAAAATCAAAACATGTATTGCAATGCTCGATATACCTTCACGAGTCCCCCGAAATCCACTACTTCCCTGAAATCGACAACGCCTCCCAACACGCGTAACTACCCAACACCCATCACTGTCGCCACGTCGGAAATTGCGACCACGCGCTCACGTGCAGGCGGCATTCTAAACTCACCCGTGGCGCTATCACAGCGCCCCGAACCCTGGGGGAAAAACGATGACTAGCTCCATGGACCATCACGGTTTGGCATTTGAATTGCAGGGGCTTCAAGACAAAACGGCGAGCCTTAGAGCATACCCTGCAGGCCCAGGCGCACACCCTCCGAATCATCGGACTTCAGGAAACATACATGGACATTAAACAAACCAGCTAGCTACGCCGCGTAAAACTAACAAAGGGCATCGGCCAACTTTCAAAACACAGTCATCCTTTTGCACCCAAATTTAACAGCCAATGAAATAGACCTAAATTACCCCAAGGTTCCGCAAAATTTCGTGCAGGTCCTATCGTACGCCTCCTCACCAACCCCATTTCACATCATCAATGTCTGCAATCATTACCCCCTCTCCCACAGCGACAAAAAGCGCACGAGTGGGAACCCTCGTTCGCAAGGCCTACGCGACTGCACAAACAGTGATGCTACACTTCCTCGGTTACTTTGACGCGCCGCATGCCGAGTGTGGCTACCTCCGCAAAGCGTGCGGTTGTAAGGGAGACAAACTGTGGGAGACAGCCCGAACTCTGCAAACGACACCAATACAAGACCCCGACAGGCCTACTTGTGCTCGCTACAGCGTCCCACAAGACAGCCGCCCCAATCTCACTTTCACCCGCAACATCTGAGAAGCGCACTGCGAAGACCTCGGAATGAACATAGGAGTGGCCACCATGTTCTCAGCACCACCTTATGGCTACACACAGCAAAGCCCCCACCGAAAATGAACATTAACTGGTATGCCTTTAAGTACGTGCGTGCGAAACGCACTTCAAACACCCTAGACGGCCTGGACACATGAAAAAGTTCACTGCTCCAAGACACCGCCAATGCCACCTCCACGACTACACAGAACGAGGATAGACCCACTCCCGAAGCCGAATTCATAGACATGCGGGAGGCCCAGCGACATCTTCATGTACGCTGACTCCGCCAAAATCACAATTGACCCCTCAAGCTCCGTCGCATTCGCCTCGAATGAGATATCGAAGGTACTTCGTTAAACTGAGTCAGGAGCAATGGCGTCAAACCTGCGATCGTCTTAAACAGCCACCTAGGATGCAAAGCTTGCGATTCATGCTCAGACACCAACTGTACCCACCTAACACCAAATCCACATCTCACGAGAACCTCATTCACGTCATAAACGCCTTTCAGGGCACAAATGAGGAACCCCTCGCCACCGTCAAACACAGACACATCAGTATTTTTACCGAAATCCCATCCCTTCAAGATAGGTGGGCAGTTAGAAGCCCAACATGAACGCCGACATCACGGCAGCTGATGTCCGCGCCGCCCTCAACCATATTAAAACCACAGCGGCCACTAACGACCACGCATATAAACACACGCTCCGTAACCTCAACGATCAATCCGTCCAGGCATTAACCGATCTCTTCAACCACCACTGGCATGAGGATCGCCTTCCAGGCACCTGGATTCATGGTAAAGGGATTTTCATACCTTAGCGAGGCATGCGAGAGGAGCTGGGAAACTTGCGGCCCATCTTGCTTACGCCCTGCCTGAGAAAGGTCAAGAAAACATCATACTCAATAGAATTTACACTCACGTAGGCCAAGAGGGCTTTTTTCCACCACTATGATCGGATTCAGGACCGGCCTCTCCAAACAAGACATTATATGACAAGCCCAACCCCATATCTTCTATCCGAGCCCTATCCGAGCTACACGAACCATCCTAGGCTTAGACGTCAGCAAGGCTTTCGACAACGTGTCACATGCTTCCTTCCAGGCAAACCTCTCACAAATGATTGTGAGACCTGAATGTGAGGCACCTGCACCTATAACTACATGGCCGACTACCCTAATAACCGTACGGCAGATCTTCAAATCAGAGGCCTCCACAGCGAGATCATCGTAGGCACCCGAGGAGCACCAAAAGGAGCTGTCCTATCTCCGTTCCTTTTCAATACTACAATGAGAGGCCTGTCTCTACTCTTAGAAGGCATATCTCACATAAAACTTTCAATATATGCCAGTGACATTACACTCTGAACCAATTACGAATCAGACGCGGAAATCTAAAGCACCCTCCATATACCATTTGACTAAGTTCACGCATCTTTAATAAAAGACGGGCTCACATGCTCCCCCACGAAGTCCGAATTACTAGCCATTCGGGACAAACGAATTTGGCTGACCACTCCCGACCAGCAAGAGCCTATTGTACTCCAAGTCGACACACATACCTTGCCTCCGGTCCAGACCATCCACGTTCTGGCCATGCTAATACAGAACAACAAACAAAACTCTGAGGCCGTTCAGCGCCTCCGCACCACACACCGTCATATTAACAGCCTCCTCCGCCGCGGCGGCACACGCCACTGAGGAATGAAGGAGGATGGCCTCTGCTTGCTCACGCAGGCTTTCTTCATTAGCAGCAAAGCATACACCTGCCCTTACGGTCACCTTAGCCGGAAGAACGATGAAGCTGTGAACTCGTCACGGATCATCGGAGCACACTCGGACCGAAAGAATGGACTACGCGACAGGTGTACCCACGCCGACGCACATTTTATACACACTGCGTGACACACCCACTAGCACGCAAAACTACCAAACAAACCTAACACAAAACACAGACTACCAACACACCCGACACGCGAGCACTACTACCAGCAGCTACTACTACCATTCGACTGCAAGCGTTTGGCGTTCGTGCTCACGGTTCGGTGCTGATGCAGCGTTGCATGTGTACAATAGCAGGCGTCGAGATGGCGTTCGAAGTGCACACGCTGGCGTCGCTGGCAGCATCGTTGGCGGCGTCGTACCAGCTCCCGGTCTAAGTGCCCGTGGAGGTGACGCTGGTGATGTTGGCGTTGGGGGCACCATCCGGATGGGTGGCAACAGCACTGGAGGCACCCCTGGCCGTCGCAGGTGGTAGCGTCCTGTGTTGACTCTCCGAAACAGGCTGAGGAACGGCAGGAAGTCCGCGGTGCTAAGCCGTAGAACTCGAGCTCACCGAAGGAGTAGCCGGCTTTGCTCTCTTCCAGCCGAAGCGTTCCTGACCCGCCGGAGCCTCCGCTTCTGTGTCCTTCCCCCGCCCCCTTCTTCCTCTTTCTGCCTCACGCTTTTATGACCTTGGCGTCGGTCCACGTCATCCTTGTCGTCGTCCGCTTCTTCTCTTCTCCACCAATCATTTCTTCACACCTCACCAACTACTGCTTCATCTTCTTCACACTTCGGTTAATACACGTCATCCTTTCGCCATCTTCGTCATCTTCTTGCAATCTTTTTCGTTCACACTTCTATTTCAAACACCCTATTATATGTGACAGAAGTGCATTATAATTTCAGCGCACAAACTGGCACTGGGGCTGCCCCAATACGGCAGCACACAGCATACCCTCCCACGCGGCATCTGAAACACGCTCACAGAACTCAGAGAGGCACACAAAACCGCCGAAATCTACCGCTTCCGGACAAAAAACAGCCGGCTCATATTTAGCCGTTTCAACATCAACCCCACAGCCGACGTCCACCCCACGGCCCCCTATTCCGATAGGGGTCCATAGCCGCCATGTCATCAAACCAACCTCCAAAAACGTGCTATCTGGCCGCCATGATACGCGCTTCCAGATCAAAGCCCAAGCACTTAATGCCACATTGCTTGCCGACGAGCACGCTGTACTTCAATATGCAACCACATACATGGCTTGTACAACCACGCCACAATCCATTCTCTGCGGCGAAAGAAACCGCCATCGCACTCACCATCACTGACTCACGGCGCGCATAGTCCTAAGCAACTTGAAAAGAGCGATACAAAATTATTCGGTAGGTTTTATCTGCCACAACGCTGCACGCATCCTTCACGGTGGTGCTCCAGCCATAAGATCAACATACTCTGGTTACCTGCCAACGAGATAAGCTATGGAAACGAAGTAGTCGACCGACTACATTGACGCCTACCCCACCGGGCGCTTGGTCCCACCAACTCACACGCTCTTGCCGAGGCTCCCCAGACAATTGCCGAAATTACTAACTCCCACAGAGAGAGGAGATGCCAATTCCCTCCACCCCATCCCGGCTTAAATCGAGCGCAAACCACCATGCTCCGCAGGTTGCAGACACACTCGTCCTTAGCAATTATAGACTATCAGTCATCAAAGACGGGAAATACGCCCCCTACTGGCAAAATTTTAACTAGAGAGAAATCGCCACCCAGGGGTATATGCTCTGTGGTTGCGCGGAAATCCAGCCCACAAGATACCTCACTGCCCGCTCCCCGCGGGGCAGGATGGAACCAGCCCCTCAAAAGACCAGACGAGACCACCCAACTGCCATTCGTTGTATGGTGTCGGGCGCGCGGCTTTGTCGCATCCAAACGTAGCCGGAAGAAACGGCCGCCGCAGTTATGTGCGTGTACGCGCGGCCGATTCGGCGCGCCCAAGAAACGGCCGGCGCTTTGTCTCCCTATGTGTGTGCGTGCCGCACAGCGGCGACGGAGGAGAGACCCCCCCCCCCCCCTACCCGAACAGCAGTTACGGGGGCATCACCCGATAAGACCAAGGTCGGCGCGCCGCCTCGGTAACGACGGGATCCAGCTCAAGATGCCTTCCCAGGGAGCCGACCGAAGGGAGCAGCGGGGAAGCAAGGACGAGAGAGGGCAAGCTGGAGAGGAGGACCGGGAAGAGAGGAGAGACGACCAAGAACGACTGGACAGACGGGTCGTGGATGCCGAGACGAGAGGCCGCATCCCGACGGCAGAGTCGTGTCACCGCAGTTGTGAATAGATGTGAATAAATTAGGCACTGTGTAATCGGAAAGTTTTGGTGTGGTCTGGCTGAATCGGGAGGCGAGGAAAAAATAAAGGAGGGAAGAAAGAACCTGCCTGACTTATTGGTTCATGAAGTCGAACCCACCTGGGGGCCACGCCAGGCCCACATGCCCTAAATTCATGTGACCTGCGAAGCAGATCTAGAAAGAATAACCCGAGCCCAAGGGACACAAGCACAAAGCGATAATAACCCTGACTTGAGCTCATAATGGCTTCCAGAACAAACATATCCATACTTCATAGTAATGTTCGCAGTCTGAACAAAAACCTGAGCCCCCTACTTTCGTTTATCGTTGAGCAGGGGGAGTCTTTTGAAATCATAGCGACCACGGAAACGTGGCTGAAAAAGAACGAAAATATAACAATTCCTGGTTACACGACATTATCACAACCACGGAACTCGCAGTTTCGTGGTGGCGGTGTGGCGATGTTTGTTACAGATAGCCTGCATTACACTATCTTATCATCAGTTTCATCTTGTTCGCCCGAACTTGAAGCACTATTTCTGAAACTTGAATGGGGACTAGTAGTGGGCGTAGTTTACCGACCCCCGAGCTCAAGTCTTACCATGTTTTTTGACAAATTGGAAATAATCTTGTCATCTTTAGCCAAGAACTACAAAAATGAAGTTATAATCGTTGGGGACGTTAATATTGACACACTTTCTAGGAACACCATGGATTATACATATCTACTTCAGTCATACAACTTTCGCAATTTGATTAATTCTCCGACGCGTATAACCACTTTTTCGGCAACATCTATCGATCATGCACTGACAAATATTGACACAGGCGCACACGCAGGTGTATATCAAACCCCAATTTCGGATCACCTGCCGATTTTTGTTAACGTAGACACACCTCCTGCAATAAAAGAGAATAAATCGAGAACTGACATTAAGCTAGATTATGAATCATTCCGCAAAAAGTTGTTATTAATCAATACTGACCTAATCTATCATGAAGATGTTAATATAGAATTCTCTAACCTGATTACAACCCTTGTGGATCTAATAAAAAACAGTAGCCGAAGTACAACAGCCTCGAGGCGTTACAAGCCAATTTGTCCGTGGATGACAGAAGAAATTTTGAACGTATTAAAGAAGAAGGACTATTGGTATCACAAATGGCTACATCATAGAAGTAACCAGTACTACTTGTACCAGTTCAAATGCGCACGTAATAAATCAGTGTCGTTAATGAGAGCCCGCAAAAAGGAATATTTTGCACGCCGAATTAAAGCCGCCACTGGGAATTCAAAGGAAATGTGGCAAATTGTAAATGAGGCGACACATAACTTTAAAAAACGTTCTGTACTTCCCTCCAATATAACTGAGCAGACAGTAGAAGACTTTAATACATTTTTCACCAAAGTTGGCCCTGATCTAGCATCGAAACTTCCTGATATAAGTACTAGCAGTGATTTTCCGCGCCCAGTTTTAAACTCTTTCTTTCTGCACGAAGTCGAATTAACTGAAGTGATGTGTGTTGTTATGGATTTATTTACAAACAAGGCGGCAGGCTACGATGGCATTCCTGTGAAGGTAATTAAAGAAAATATTGATGTTCTAGGACCCATATTATGCCATTTATTCAACCATTCAATAGTCAACAGCACATACCCATCATCCCTAAAGATAGCACGTGTTACTCCTGTATTCAAGGACGGCGACTCCTCTGACCCTTCCAGTTACAGACCTATCTCTGTACTTAGTGTTATTAATACCATATTCGAAAAAATTCTTAACAAACGTATTCATCAGTTTCTTCAGAAATATAACATTATATGCCCAGAGCAGCACGGATTTCGCCCTCAGTACTCCACCAGCTCAGCAGTCATGACTCTTACCCAGGCAATTAATGATGCTTTACACAACAACAGACTCGCAGCAGTTATATTTCTGGACATTAAAAAAGCCTTCGACACAGTTAACCATGACATTATGCTAAATAAACTAAAAATATATGGACTTCGCGATAAGGTGCTTGACTTTTTCTCTAGCTACCTCACAAACCGCCAACAAATTGTTTCAATGAAATCTTTATCGTCATCCATTCAGCGCCTACTCACAGGGGTACCACAGGGGTCTACTCTTGGTCCGCTGCTCTTTTTACTGTACGTAAATGATCTGCCCAAAGTATTAACTTCATCCAAAGCCATCATGTATGCTGATGACACTGCCATTGTTGTTACTGCTCATCATACGGTCGAACTTGAAAACATAGCAAATACAGAACTGGAAAAAATCTCCGACTGGTTTCTCACAAACAAATTAACAATCAATGCTAAGAAAACTAAATACATACTGTTCCACTCAAAGAAAAAATCAATTCTTTCAAGTGATATTACATTAACTATTAACCAGACCCAGCTTGAGTCAACAAATACTTTTACTTACCTTGGAGTCACACTGGATAAACATTTACACTGGCAACATCATATTGAGGCGACTTGCACTAAGATGGCATCCGGTTGTTATGCTCTTCTCCAGACGCGCGAATACTTTGATACCAATATCCTGCGCGTCCTACACTTCACATTAATACATACTCACCTTTCATATTGCATCGAGTCGTGGGGCTGGACGTATAGTACATACCTAGAGCCTATTAAAAAGTTACAAAAGAGAGCACTTAGAATAATTTCATTTTCTGGTTACACTGCACACAGTAAGGCACTATTTACTAAACTACGCGTCTTACCACTCAATTTACTTCGTGAGAAAAGAACTGCTGAATGTGTTTATAAAATAGTAACAAACAACCTTCCGTTTGATATATCAATCTTTAACATCCCGCCACTTTCAACACGGAGCCGCACGTACGGCAATTTTAATTTGCCAGTGAAAAGAAATGTATATGGAGAGCGTCTCCTAGAGTTCACGGGCGCAAAAATTTGGAATAATCTACCACATGACCTAAAGACTGCCTACAACTTTTCCATTGGAATAAAAAATTATTACCTTATAAAGAATGACACACTTTGAATTCATACTTTCATTCTTTTTTTTTTCTAGTCGTCTGATATTATTTGCATGTAGCAGAAACCTGATACCTTGATTTATTTATAGATTTATAAATTTGCGTCCATTCTAAAAGTGTTTTGTGATTAAAAAGTGTGCACTGAAATCATTTTATCCTCCTCTAGTGTGTTGTACCCTTGTGATGTTTTGTAAATAGTTAACAACTATTTTCCTCTAGCTTTTTGTGATGCCTTAATTTTTGTGTAAGTTCCATGCGTTTTGTTTGATCTGTAAGTTTTTAGTTTATATAATCTGTAATATATGTGTTTCTTTTGTTGATACTCTTACAAGTGTTGAGAGTGATGTATAGCCTTTTTTTTTACTAACTTGCTTACTTTATTTTGGTATATTGTTGCCTGCATGCTTGTATACATTTCTCTATTGGACCCGTTACTAGCCGTTGGCTATGGGTCCGAGCAGTGTTTGCGTACAATTGTAAAGCAACAAAGATCAATAAATCAAAATCAAAATCAAAATCAAATTGCAACATTTTATGACAATACAGTTGTTTCCCTGTCTCTTTTATTTAAAACCAGACACAAGCATGTTAATTGCATGACCAAAAATTTTCTCAACAAACTTCAGTTGTTTTTCTTTCGCTCCTGCCGTGGACGATGACTGCCAACGAAATTCCTAGCTTCACTGTTCTGTACAATTTTGGGCTGCTGCTAGATACCTTTTTGTTGCATTATCTACTGTCCTCGCTTGAAATAAAGCCAGTTATTTTTAATTACATAGCATGTACTTTCGACTTGAAGAGAACTTCAAGGACTCTTAAAAAAGGCAGCCATTACCTTGTGGCTGATTCCAGTCAGCGAAAAGGACCACGGGATCCATTCTAGGACAACCGAAAAGTAAGTTGGAAAGGGCTATCGGGATTATAATCCTCAGTTACTATTGGCCGAGCGAATTTTGCGCTCCTTCGCAGATTCGGGGCTCTTTCTTGAGCGTACATCCTAACCCCTCTGATTCAGTTCTATGCCAGGTGTTTCCGATAAAACTTTCAAAAATTTTCAAAAACAGCTTTTTGGGGTAAATGTGTTGCTTTTGCGTCATATTAATGCCAGTCCTGGCGGACACCCAAAAGTCGGTGAATTGTTTCAAGTAATAAAATGATTAATGATTTCTGATAAACATTTAACCATCACAGATAGGCAACTGGTTGCAACTAGAGAGCCATATAAGTTTTTAAGATTTCGAAAACGCAATTACCCTCTCCGGTGTGGATTGACAAAATATGGCTGCATCGTGCGAATATACAACCTTTTCCGTAAATTTCTGATAGTTAGTCCATTGATAATTGCGTTTAAAATTAAATCATTTGTGCAGCACCCCTTCGAAACTCTTTCCCTTGCAGTCTATGCACACCTTCTAACGCTTCTTGAGGTCTTGAAAATAGTTGTAAAACACTTCTTTTCGCAGGGCTGTCAGCTCCTCTGTCATGGAGTCTTGAATGGCCTCCACGCTTTGTTACGTTGAGACGTCCACCGTTCAGCTTTATACCAGCCCAGCGAATGCCGGCACGAGCACGAGACGCGTGCCAGCCGCCGCGAGCCTCACGCGAGCGCACAGCCACGCAGCCAAGCCAAGCCACGCAGACGGCCTAGCCACTGATTGTGGCTACTGCCTATAACATCTCCCCTGAGAGGAAAGCAACCTCTTGGGAGGAATGACGCAATGTCCAGACCTGGTGTGCCGGTGGGAGGCGTCAGCGCAATTTGTTTGTGAATCTTTTTTGAGAAACTGAAGTCCCAGAGGAAGATTCCTCGTATACGATGTCTTGGTGGTCTCTCTCCTCTTTTGCAGGCTTAAGAAAAGAGATAAGATGGGTTCAATTTCGTCGTTTACTGCCGTTCTCAGTGTCAACTATAAATGACCTAGGCTCGCTTGCGGGCGACACCACGTTCGTTTTTCGCTTTAAGTCTGTAAGCCAGACTTCATCTCCTTCCAGAAGAGTCGGAAGTTGCCGTACGCCATGTCGTCTATCGTAATCTCTTCACTGCTGTTCGCGGTATTGGGTTTCAAAATTGCGAAGTTTAGTGGCATCGGGCAAAAGAGGAACAAGCCTTCTGGGAGTCAGAGGAACATTTGCCCACAACCGCCTCTCCCTCAATAGCTCAGAGGGGCTGCAGCCATTTTTCAATGTACGACCTGTAGGACAAGAGGGTCGAGTACGGGTCTTGTGTCTTGTTCACTGAAGTTTTGATTATTTCTACAGCAGCATCAGCCAGTCCGTTGCTCTGAGGGTAATGTGGGCTTAATGCGACACATTTGAACCCGTATACTTGAGCAAACTTAGCGAAGTTGGAGGACGAGAACTGCGGACTATTATCGGAGACTACCACCTCTGGAATGCCGTGCCGGGCGAAAATTGATTTCCAGTGACTGATCATTGTACTAGATGACAGCTTCTCTAGACGAGTCAGTTCCGGATATCTGAAGTAATAATCAGTCACGATTAACCACCAGTGGCTGTTGAAGAAGAACCGGTTCATTGCAACTCTCTCCCATGGTCTTTAAGAGAACTCGGTGCTTCGATGAGGACTTTTTCCATTTCTGGACTTCTTGACACATTTTAGACAATGTTTTATCGTGGTTTCGATGTCTTTGGTCACTGTAGGCCACCAAACGGTGTCCTTAGCGCAAGCTTGCGTCTTCGTAATGCCGAAGTCGCCTTCGTGCAGAACACGCAGAATTTCGTTCCTCCACGTGAGTGGGACAATCACCCGGGCTGTGTAG
Source organism: Amblyomma americanum (assembly GCF_052857255.1). Lineage (NCBI taxonomy): Eukaryota > Metazoa > Arthropoda > Arachnida > Ixodida > Ixodidae > Amblyomma > Amblyomma americanum. The sequence continues at coordinate 143,971,001 of NC_135502.1, read as the reverse complement.
AGTAGAAAATCGTCTTACACGGTGAGTTGGCCACGATTCTCCTAGAAAGGTCTTACCTTAAGGAGCAAATCCCGTCTGGAAGGCAAGTTTTTCTTGCAGAGTTCTCGGAGATACAAGCACACGCGATCTGATTTTTGGGACCCTTCGAGCCACTCAAGGCAGTGCCCCTTGATAGGAAGAGTTGTCCTCACACAAGCGGACAAAAGCTTCAACGTCGCCCTCTAGCTCGGTGTCACCGGTCTGTTGAAGCGGCGCTCTAGAAAACGTGTCAGCGGTGAAGATATCTTTCTCAAGGACGCACGTCACTTCGTACTGGTACGGCATTATCATCATTTTGAGCGTCTGTAGTCGAGATGTAAGGTCATCAAGGCTCTATGACATATGGATTGGTACCAGCTGATTGTGGTCGGTCTCGAGTGAGAATAATACCCCTGTCACACGGGCATTTCGAGGGCCCTCGAACCGATAGTCTATCAACTCAAAGGCGATCGAGCGCTGCTACACGGGCAGTTTCAATGGCGATCGAGTCAATAGCCTATCGAGTCAACGGAGCAGCACGGAACTCCATCGAGATTTTGAGGGCCTTCGAGCGCTGCCCTAGGTTGTTAGCGTTGCTTCAGCGGCGCCAAGCGCACTTTTGTACACGACACATTCACGGTACAAAAACATGAACATACATTATTCGCATAAAATTTAATGCAAGCAGTCTGTAAAATTATTCTAAAATTATACTAGACTGGTTTTAAGCGCATTAATTTTGCGTTGCAGTCTTTGCGTTGCTTGCGTACTTAACGTGGACAACATGGCGGCGCCCTGGCCGCCCGCTTCACAGCGATAACAGCTTCGTCGCCAATCCCTCAAAGCAATATCGTTTTCTAAGCTGTTGTATTCGCCTTCGATTTGCCCATTCTTACCCTCGCATAAAGATTCAAGAGACAAATAGCTTTTGTTTTTCAGATATCAGAGCGATTTCCCAGGTCTTAAGCCAGACGAAGCAGCGCTCCGACGCAGTTGGACTGGCTTGGTTTTGGCTCGTCTTGTATTAGAGTGGCTACAGCAGTGTCTGCACATGTCCGTCGCGTACGTGCAATTAAAAGGGTTTTGAACGACTTTCGCGTATGCGTGTATTTCAGCATTTGGTATACATTTATCAAATATTTTTGTTATTTTTGCAAAATCCAAAGAAGCGATTGTGGCGCCACACACCCGTGGCGTAAGACACGAGGACCATTTCAATGGCCATTGAGATTTGCCGTGTAGCAGCGACGAGTTCGATGGCGATTGAGAATCTCGAAGACCCTCGACTCGAGGGTAATTGAAACTGGCCGTGTGACAGGGGTATAGCTTGCCGACGAGATGGTCGCTGAAATTTCCGCAAGCCCAAATCAAAACAAGAGCCTCATTCTCTATTTGCGCTTAGCGTTTCTCTGTGTCAGATAGAAGCCGGGAGGCATAAGTGCTGGCCGAAAACTTGCCACCGGCCTGTCCGTGTCGAATCACCGCCCCCAGTTAATAGGAAGCGTCTGCTCTGACTACTATATCCTTTGCATGGTCGTACACCAGTAGCAGTGGGCGAGACGAAAGTAGTCGCTTCCACATGTCAAACGTTTGCTGCTCAGGAATGTCCCAAACAAATTCATGCTCTTTTGACAGCAAGCAAGTGAGCGGTAGGAGCACGTCATGGAGGTTGGGGACAAAGCGGGCAAGATAGGTTGCATTCCCAAGCACCCTTTGCAGCTTGCTTCTGTTGGTCATGCTGTTCATCTTTAAGATGGCGTCAACCTTTTTGTCGTCCGGTTTGATCCCTCGCTGATCGAGGTTGTGACCCCGGAACGTGAGCTGGTCGACGTGAAATAGGCACTTGTTCTCGTTTAGCGTGACACCTGCCTTAGTTAGTCGTTGAAGAACGGTGCGGAGTGTCTCGTTTTACTCTGTTTCGTCTGAGCTCCAGATAAGGATGTCGTCCATAAGACACACAACTCTGCTGACACCTTCCAGAATTTTTGACATCTTCTTCTGAAAGTACTCGAGAGCGGACGCGATGCAAATGGAAGCCTGTTGAAGGAAAACCTCCCGAATGGCGTGATGAATGTAGTGAGCTTCTTGCTGCATTCACTGAGTGGTATCTGCCAGAACCCTGCATTGGCATCCAGCTTCGAAAAAACCTTGGCTCCATGGAGCAACCCGAGTGTATGCTCAACAGAGGGAATCGGATGCCACTCTCGTAGGATGTGACGGTTGAGCTCGATGAACTCGACGCAAATTCTAACATCACCGTTTTGTTTTTGGACTACCACCATTGGTGCACACTACTCAGTCGGCTCATCAGTATGTGAAATGACGCCAATATTTTCCATTCGCTGCAGTTCATGCCTTGTTTTCATGTAGAGCGGAATTGGTATGTGGCGAGGGGTGCTCAAAGCAAATGGTTTCGCACCTTCGCGCAGGCGAATGTGGTGTTCTCTTAGTAGCTTGCCGAGGCCTTGATACAACGAAGGAAATTCCTCACTTGGGCTCATGTTCTTTGCGATGGCGCACACGAAGGTTACCACTTGAAAGTCTCTGATGGCAGGCTTCCCGAGTAAGGGAGTGTGAACATCTTCCAGCACGTTGACGCCTTGGAGCGTTTCACGTCCACGGTAGGCGAATTAAAGACGCGTTACGCCCTTGGATGCGAGAGGTCTCACATCAGGACCGCAGAGCTGCCGAGGAGAACGGACAACGTAGGCTGATGTCGGAGCATGCTGAAAGTCGTAGGTGGGAGGACAGGTTCGTCGGCGCCTGTGTCGATCTTGAATTTGACAGGTTCTACTTGCACGAGGATGGTTGTCCCCCATGAAGACGTATCGAAGCACGAGACGGATCCGAGAAATCTACCTTCACTGTCGGGTTCTGATGCTTCAACGACGTCAACCCGGCGTGACATGCAGACAGGCGCGTAGCGGCCCTTTTTGTGGCAGACCCTGCATACCTGCATCCGCGCTGGGCACAGTGAACGCGGGTGTCTTTCTTTCCCACACCAACGACACGACGACGGAACGCTTTCAGCTGGACGAGGATGTGGCCTTGATTCAAAGTGCTCGCGGCCGTCGTTGACGTGAGAATCATTCGTGGGGTGCCTTACTTGCTGTTTGCAGGATGCAACTTTGTTGATTGCCAGCGTTTCCGGGTGAAGCTCCGCTTTCTGTTGACGAACGCTTTCGACCTGCCTGATACTCTCTAGTGCCTTCTCACGACTAAGATCAGCGCCTAGTTGCAGTCTCGCTGACAATTTCTGGTCTGGAATGCCGACGACCAGTTTATCTCGAAAGAGTTCCTCTCGGAGGGTGCCGTACTCACAATGATTGGAAAGCGTGTCACGCGCAGGGGCAAATCCACGGATTTGCCATTGTTTTGGACCCTCGTGTTGAAGCGTGCCTGTTCAAATATTGCATTGCGCCGCGGTATGGAGTAGCTGTAGAACTACTTTTGGACGGCTTCCAAGTTCTGAGCGTTCTCACCGGAGAGTTTGAAGGTTCTGAAGACGTCCTCGGCCTGGTCGCCCATCAAGTAAAGGAGCGTGTCGACCTGGTGTGACCCTGATTTGTCGCAGAGCCCGGAAGCCGCGTAGAAACGCTTGAATTGCTTCCTTCATTTCGGCCCGTCGGCAGGAGTCGTGAAACAGAGGGCCTCGGGTGGTTGAATGACGAAGGACGCCATCTACTGGCAACGTAGTCCAGGCCGTAGACTCTTCTGTGACGTGTGCCACCGTTGATGTGTATCCGTGCGAGAGGAAGCAGTCCCGATTGAGCTTACTGTGGCAATTGCGTTACTTCTGACACCATGTTGGGTTGAAGGAAACGAGAGCGTTGAGACGCCAACTGGACAGCCTTATTCCGTCCCAGTGAATGCCGGCACGAGCACGAGACGCGTGCCAGCCACCGCGAGCCCCACGCGGGCGCACAGACGCGCAGCCAAGCGAAGCCAAGCCGACGGCCTATCCACTTCTTGTGGCTACTGCCTATAAAACGCTCCCCGTCCAGCGACCTTTTAGTAATCTCTTCACTCGAGGAAACAGGAAAAAATTGCACGGTTTGAGGTCAGGCGAGTATGGGGGATGGGGCAGTACAGTAATGCTGCGCTTGGCGAGGAATTTTGTCACGCTCAGACCCGTGTGCGGCCTTGCGTTATCGTGAAGAGGCCTTTATTGTCCAGATGCCCATACGTCAGGGCGACGGCGTCGCAGTGCATCGCGCATGTATTGGAGCATGTGGATATAAAACTCCTTATTAACCGTCTTCCCTTGTGGGACGAGCTTATGGTGTATGGCACATCTGGCATCGGAAAAGCATCGTCTTTGTTCTGGTCTTCTTTTGCCGCACCATTCGCGACGACGGAGAGTTTGTGAACCGTCATTTGGCGTTCTGCCTCTTCGTTTGAGGATCGTATTGAGGACATCATGTTTCGTCTTCAGAAGTGATGCTATCTACGAATGTAGCATCCTTCTCTGCCTGGCATTCAACCTTCGTGTCCCAAATTCTCACGCAAAATGTGGTGCAATGTTATCTTACTAAGGTCGAGAACATCTGATAGCATGCGACTGCAATGGTTCGGTCAAGCTGTTCGATTTCCCTGATCCGAGTCACGTTGTTTTCATTCCGTGAGGTTGGAGGGCGCCCCTGCCTTGTGTCGTCTTCCACCGACGTTCTCCCCGAAACGAACATCTCCTGCCACTCGAAAGCTCGCGTCTGCGATAACTTCTCGTTGCTATGAGAGTCAGGAAGGAGAACATACGTCTGCGTGGCTGTCTTGCCAAGCTTAACACAGAATTTTATGTTTACACGCAGTTTGAGGTGGACGTCCATCTCTCCACATTCACTCACAGTAGAATGCGCAGATGACTAGTGACAACGTATTTTTCTACATGTAGTGCCTTCTAGCGGTTGCCACAGCAATAAATATAAATAGTTCAGGTTATCCCGAAAACAAGTCGCTACGCATACGCACCAACATTTTGGGGGGAGAATCATTTCTAGAGAAGAAAATAAATCAGTCTCGAAACTTCACGGACGAAGGTTGTATATGGCCTTCGAAATCGTGCAGGAAAAGCAACCTCTCCAGTGCACATAAGTAGTCGAAAAAGCAAATTTTGTCGGGCCAGAGCAAGAAAGGTAATCGCATTTTCAAAATTCGAAAAATTGATATGAATGTCACTAGCGGAGGGCTGCAGTTCTCTAGTTGAAACCAAGTACCTAGCTGTACTAGTTAAGAAGTTAATAAAAATTAGTAAACCAGCTTACTACTTCAGACGGTTCACCGGGTTTCCGATGCCCGCGAGAACTAGCATTACTAAGCTTCAATACCCACATATTTAACTCAAAAAGCCTGTTTTTGAAACTTTTTGAAAGTCTTTGCTGAAACACCCGGTATAAAAAAGTGTTTTTTGGATGCTCGGTTAAACTAATATTTCATTCAAGGAGGTGGGTCATTCCACGATGTGCACAGCTTTCAAAATTTACTGTGCTGGTCGAGCACCAACGGCTTTAACTATGAAAATAATGCACTTTTCATTCTAAAGCGCATGAGGAAGTACTTTCGCAGTAGCCATATTCAGTAACGTTGAGTATTGGCATACATGCAGATATTCGTACTGTGCACATATGCTTCTCACATATCTCTAGTAAAGTTCCGGAAGCTAGTTCTTTCCGTAGGTAATTACGGTTGGGCTTGCACACTCTCTCTTAGCACTGAACTCTTCACTCTTATATACAAAGGAGGCTAACTCTTGCACAGTGTACTGTGTCAGGAAATCATACGTAATGCGCCAGTTCCGGCTGCAGATCCACATGGTAGTGGTGTGGAGGAGCAATGGCCTGGTGCTGGACCGAAAGAACATATTCACAAAAATTATAGTGGCGTATTTCTTCAATCAACTGTGCAAACAAGAGGGCACACAGCATGTAACATGCTTGTCGCGGTCACGCTAACGGTTCGTTCACTTCAATAAAAGACATACTGGTCACCCAGTTTAACGAGTACTAAGAGATAATTGTCGGCATATTCTCAGATTGCAAAACCACCCTATAGCAGATCCTAGAGAGTTTAGAAAGTAATGAGACCAGATCTTTGGATGACTGGACTGATATCTAGTCTACCTGTTAGATGGAAGGCAGCGAGGCCTAACTGAACTTGATCAGCATAGCAAATTCTTTATGCTTCATTCGGTATGGATTCATCACTAAACATATCTACCGACGGTTGTCTCTATTATGTTAATGTTCAGATTTGCGGCGCTTCGCACACAGCGGTATGATCGAGACTTATATCAAAGCAGATCAGAGAATATGCAATCCTTCTCTTCGAAATTGCTTCAGCTGTGGCCGTCGTGTTGCAAGAACTGTCTCGATCGCGGTCAAGTACAGCGATGCACTCCACAAGATATCACATACGCCAGCGTTACAGCCATCGAGGACAAACGTCGCGGCTTCCATCACAGTTTCACGCAATAAGCACCGGAGTTTTCGGTGAAGTAGCTCTCTTTGCTGTTTAAACGAGACGGAAGTAGAAGCGGGTTTCACTGCCAACACCGAAGCCAAAAGTCACGACACCAAGGAGCATAGGGGTGTTATCTGTTCTTAGTTTGTGATGTTCATCTATGGGATATTGATATAGTAATTAATTTGTATTTTTATTTTAAACATATTTTAGTAAAACCGAAGAAAAGACCTCATGCCGTCAGTGGACTCTGAACCCACGGCCTCCGAATTACGCTTTTTCATTTACTATCTTTAAAAGAATAATAAAAATATTTGCCATAATAATCTCTTTTTATGAACACCAAAAATTAAGAACCAAAACTTCCACTGTCCACCTTTGTTCCAGTGACTCTTGGGTTCCGGCATGTTTTTTATAGTACAAGTTTAACATACAGTAGGGGTCGAAAGTGCCCCTCTCATCCCCTCCCGTGTTCCTAACCTGGCCACTTCATGGGGTGGCACTTAACAAAGGCCTCCCGCTGTAGAGACCGGCCGAGAGGGCGGCTATTCCGTGTCTCCAAGTCTGAATGTTCAGAGAGCAAAGCACGCTAGCTTCCTACAAGAGTGCTACCCAGTGACAAAAACAACGTCTCTCCAGGCGTGCCTTTGAGCGCCGTCCCAAGCAAATTTGTGAAAAGCTCAGCTGTCTTCGGTTTTTCTTGGTCAGACGTCCACCGCGCAATGGTTCAAATTAATGGTGGTCGCTCCTCTCCAAGGGTACCGTCGTCGTGCCTGCACCACTCACGCTACACGCAGCACGTCGCCTTTACCGGTTGACGTGAGCATGCAAAGCGCTCTGCCAAATGCTCGTGATCTTCGCTATTACAGCAACATGATATTAAAGCTAAGCGCGCCTGAGATGGCGCCTAATGCTCCCAAAAAGTGGCTTCATCATGTATAATGCTCTTAGAAACAGCCAGCAGCCGGCTTTTTACAGCCCCCAACTCCCCTATAACTCTGTAAAGTTAGCCAGTCAGCATGGAACTTTCATAACATAGCAGTTACAAATTTTTTTTTTATTTGTTGCTTAGACGTTTGCCTAAGAAGGGGCTGAGGCTAAAGGCACAATGTTGCCTGACAGGGCCTCAGCCCCCTACTACATGACAAACAAACATACAAATTACAAATTATAACAGTCCGGCGGGCCGGTAAAAAAAAGTAGGCCAGATGTAAGCGTTATACAGAGGAAAATACATACGAAAAAAAAAAGACAGAAGCGCGTGACAAAAAATTTGCATAATAAATGTACGATGAGTATATAAATAAGAAACAAGGACCAAGACATAAATGAAACACTACATCAAATAACAAAGTTCTACTTAAGGCTTGTTCTAGCCTACTGAAAAACAAGACATTATGTACATATAAACACAAAAAAAGAATACAGAGAGGCGAACACAGAATCAGTAAAAAAAAAGAAAAAAATAGACCACAACTTGCTCGCATAAGAAATTTTAGCGATTGCTATAGGTGACATCGCTGCAGAGAAGAGCTCCCTTACATTCGTTTTTGAAAGTGGAGAAGGGTTTACTGTAATTAATATTTATATCTCTTCTATTGAGAATTCTGATAACTTGAAAAGAAAGTGCTTGACGACCATAATTTTTCCTTATCCTCGGCATCTCTATTTTCGGGTCTCTGATAGCGTACAAGTTTATTCTGTCTGTGGATGTGACATACAAGCGATTTTTATGTGTCCATTGTAGCAACTTAAAGTAGTATACCTTGTCTGCCCTCAGCATATTGTACTTTAAAAAAAGTGGATGCGTTCTTAGTTCCCTATTTTCGCCATGATAATTTTCGCATATGCGTAACACTTTCATCTGTAAAGTAATTAATTTTTTGTAATTAGTTTCAGTTGTCGTACCCCAGACTAAAATACCATAACTAATTCTAGAATAGAATAGAGAATAATATAATGTCTGCTTCATCCAAGATGGAATCAAGTGCTGGATTCTGTAAAGACAACCAATGATCCGTGATAAATCAGACTTAAGGCAACTAACATGGGCGTTCCAGGACAGATCACTGCTGAACCATACACCCAAGAATTTTTGCTCAGTGACCTCCTCCAATAGGCTACCTTCATATCTGATGCTAATAGGGTTCTGATCCCTAACGCTTGTCGGTTTAAAAATTACGTATTTAGATTTTGTTGTGTTTAGAGTAATGCGATTGGCTTGTAGCCACCTGAAAAGTTTTAATAAGTAATCATTGACAGATTTTTCAAGGCATGTTTTTGTTGTTCCTGTAAAAAATATATTCGTGTCGTCAGCATACATGATTAACTGGGGGGATCCTGGTATCATAGTTATATCATTCACATATATAAGAAAGAGTAAAGGCCCCAAAATTGATCCTTGAGGGACGCCGTGTTCTATCTTCATTTTACTCGAAGTGCGATCGTTTATGACTACATACTGTAATCTGTCTTTCAGGTACGTTTGCAACAGCCTCAGCGCAACGCCCCGAATCCCGCAGATCTCTAGCTTTTTTATCAATATGTCATGTTGCACAGTATCGAACGCTTTCCGAAGATCTATAAATAGACCAAGGGTTAAGAGTTTCTTCTCTATGTTTTCAATAATTTTGTCTTTTATATGTATAAGAGCTTGTTCCGTAGACTTATTTGCTTGAAAACCATACTGTGCATCAGCTATTATTTTATGTTTCTGAAAAAAGCTGTTAAGTCTATCATTATTGACACGCTCAAATATTTTTGAGAATACAGTTAGAACAGAGATTGGCCGGTAGTTATTCATATTTGTTGCACCGCCGCCTTTATACACGGGTACTACTTTAGCTATCTTCAGGTCATCCGGAAACTCCCCAGTAAGAAGCATTAAGTTGATTATATAGGACAACACATGACTAATATGATTTGCAACATGTTTAATTGGCAAAGCCTTTATACCGTCATCTCCAGGCGCTACGTCACTTTTCAAGCTTCCGATTATTTTGCAAATTTCAGTTGGATTGCACGGAAAAAGCGAGATAGAGCTCATTGGACTGTTTGCATGTGTATAGTAGGACATGCTAGCAAGTTGGCCTGTATATTTCTCTGTGCTAATGAACCTAAGATTCATTTCTTCAGCAAGCTGATCATCAGACAGACGTTCGCCATCGACTGTGATATCTGTTACACAATGGCTTGAGCGCCTTTTGTTCATTAGGTCGTTAACCATCTCCCATAACCTTTTATAGTCGTTGCGAGCACGATGAATTTGAGCCTGAAAGTACTCGATCTTTGCTTTTTTCAGGTCTGAGATCAATTTGTTTCTGTAGGATTTAAATTCTTTCAGTAACTGCAGATCACGACATTTAAGAAAAGCATGAAACTTCTTGTTTTTTTCTCTTATTCGTTTAAACAAGTCAACAGTCAGCCAGGGTTTCCGCATTCTTTTTCGTTTTGTTTTATGCTCGCGCAAGGGAAAAGCTGCATCGTAGCACTGTAGCAGCCTACTCAGGAACATTTTGTAGGCGACTGTAGCATTAGTTTCCTTGTAAACGTCGTCCCAGCTTTCTTTCTCGATTAGGCTGCAAAAATGTCGCAGGCTTTGGTCATTAATTGTGCGATACCAGGTACTTTCTTTGCTACTTTTATATTTACCAGTCACAGGGGGTCCCAAGCAGAATACTGGAAGGTGATCACTGATGTCGCATATCATGACACCCGCAGAAATATCCTCACAACTCATGTTGGTAACACAGATATCCAGGGACGTTGCGGTATCAATAGTCACCCTTGTAGGTATTGTCACAACATTAGTGCAAGCGTACAGGTGCATAATGTCGCGGAATTCGTTTGCATTCGTGCTGTCCGATATTGTATCAATATTCACATCTCCGAGAATAACAAACGACTTTGTAATGGCTCCAACATAACTCAGTGCACTTTCTAAATAGTCACAAAAATCGGACATGATACCAGATGGCGGTCTGTATATGGCTCCAATGGCCGTATCAGATATTTTAACAAACAAGCTTTCTGTGTTTTGGTCACTCCTGGTCAAGTTATCTAGAACTTCATACCGCATACTTTCCTCGATATAAACAGCTACTCCACCTCCCCTTTTTTTCTCCCTGCATACGCTTTCGCACGTATAACCTGGCAAGTAAGGCGGAATGTCGTCCTTTGTTAACCAGGTTTCAGTTAAAACTATTACTTTAAATTTAATGGTCAGGGACTGCAGGAATATAGCTAGATCCTCTGCTTTGTTTCTTATGCTGCGCACATTGAAATGAATACTTGTAAGCTCTCGTTCTCTTGTTTTATATGCTTTGTTGAAAGCTTCAGGGTCATAATAGCAACACTCGGCCATCTCCATTGCAAGCGTTCAGTGAGCGTTTGAAACATTCCTGTAGGATTCGCTTAGGTTCCTATTTTTTCCAGATCAGATGCACTGGCAATTCTAATGACATCTGCAGCTTCATCCCTGCGCGCATAAATTTTTCCATGGGAGGTCCACACGAACTTCCATCCCACCACTTTCTTGCGGGCAACCGCAGCACCCAAGAGCTTTTTGTTCGAGGCAGTTAAGTGCTCATTTACGTACACAGAACAGCTTTCCCCGCCGAAGTCAAGATCTTTAGTTGTTAGCCCCTTTTTGCGGAATTTCTGCAGAACCTTGTCGCGTTTAGTGCGCTGTACAAAACGGACAACAATGTTTTTTTCTGTTTGCTTGAATGTTGGGACGCGGTGGCATACATCAATGTCGGAGTCAACTATTGGTTCATCTAGAAAGGCTCCAATTCTCTTGACAGCGTCGCATGGGTCGCCGGCATCTGGTACTCCTTTGATCTCAAGATTATTAGCTCTCTGGTACTGTTCCAACTCTTCTATCCTTTCACTCAGCCGTTTATTTTCTGCTGTCAGCTCATCGTTCTTCTTCGCCAGTACCTGAACTTCTTTTCGCAGCTCTTTTAACTCATTCTTGATTTCATTTACGCCATCACACGTGTCATTGCAGTTTTTCACGCTGTCTTTCAATGTTCTAAGATCAGCCCGCAGTTCCCGCTTCAGATCTTCTAACGCCTTACTGATTTCTTTGACGTCTTTGCTCATGGCGAACAGTGTAGTGCGTGACAGAGATTAACACCAAATTCAGACAATGTACGTACACAAAGCAGATGAAGCACTTCGACACTCAATGCTGTGTTCGGCAGCGGCGCACAGACAGTTTTCTGAATTGCATAATAAGGAGCAAAAGCCTCACCTGCAATAGCAAAAGTATGCTTAACACGATGTCTGTTGCAGCCGCCGCCGAACTGATGCCGAACTGGGCAGTCGCGCTCTTTAAGGTGGATTCACACGACAGGAGGAAGTAGCAGACGACAGCGCGGACGAGCTAGTTAGATACCCTCAGTCCCAGAGCCTTGCGCTCCGGCGACAACGCGCGCGAGAGCGAGCGCGCGGTCTCGAGAGTAGCTCCCAACATGGACAACGAGCGGAAGCGTCGTTTGGCCGCTTTGGCTGTCATTCTTGACGTAACGGAAGATAACGAAGAGACTGGTTGGATTGCGAATTCCAAGAGATCATGCTGGGTGAAGCCATGGCTGACGAAAAAAAACGCTAGGTGTTCAAAATCAGCTCTATGAGGAGCTGCTGGCTACTGACCCAGAAGAGTACAAGCGTCTCCTTCGGCTCAGCAGCGATCAGTTTTATCAGCTCTTGGCCCGTGTAACGCCAAGGATCGAGCGCCAGGATACAGTGATGCGGGGTGCAGTGCCAGCAAAGACGCGACTTCAAGTTACCCTGCGTTTCCTAGCATCAGGTGAGCGGTATCGCCTGCCGTACGTGAGCAGACGGTAGCCTTAACGCTTCAAAATTTATTAGCGTATAAATCCGGATCGTGCTCAGGCCCTACAAAGTGCAAGTGCAGAATAAGAAAGACTTGATAGAAAACAATAATTCAGCGTTAGATAAACCAAGACAAGAAACTACTGCAAGGAGCGGCGTTAGTATAATGCATGCAACCAGCTGACATGCTCCTCATTAGAGTGGGTCAAATCACCGAGTTTCATGATAGGTATGTCTATTATTTACAATAATGCGAAACGTTTATAGCTCATTATTATTAGAGATGCTTTTAAATAAAACATTGATTGTAGCTAGTATATATTGTTAATTAAATTAAAAACGGGGGTTTGGAGACGTGAAAGACGAGAGTTGAATTGCGTCTGCTGGTAGCGTTGAGTACAGGCACACTTTCTCTTAATAGTGTAAAATTCTGTTCGTTTGCCTTTTCAACAGCTAAACTTATTTTTCTTTCACTTTATAGCTTGTGGTTGTATTGCAGTGGTGTGCTGGGTTTTTGGTGACACTGCATGTGACTTATTCAATGTTTGCTTTGCTTTTCAGGAGAGTCTCAGTTTTCCCTCAGCCACCAGTTCCGGCTAGGCCATTCCACAGTAAATGGAATTTTACTCGAGACTTGTTTGGCCATATACCAAGAGTTAAAAGATGACTACCTTAAATCACCAAAAACTGAAGAGCAGTGGAAGAGAATCATTGCAGGGTTCAGCGAAAAATGGCAGTTTCCAAATTGTTGTGGTGCCATGGATGGAAAGCATGTCTGCATCATAAAGCCCAAAAAATCTGGATCTGTTTATTTTAATTACAAAAAATCATTTAGCATCATTCTATTTGCTCTTGTGGATGCGAACTATAAATTCATTTACTTAGATGTAGGTGCTCCAAGCTCACAAGGGGATGGGGGATATGGCAAACAACCCCGTTGCGGAAAGCCATTGAGAAGAAGACAGCGGGACTGCCACCGTCAATAGAAATGGGGCACTCCCCCATACTGAACATGCCTTCAGTCATTGTTGGTGATGACGCTTTCCCGCTTTCGGAGCACGTGATGAAGCCATACGGCGGGCACAACTTGCCGTTAGAGAAGAGAATCTTCAACTACAGGTAATCAAAATCAGCTTGTTGCGTAATGAATTAATCTGCATACCACTTTTTGGCTTGGCATTGCATTTTAGGGCTTGTTTTTACTTCTATTGGGATATATTTGAAACTGTGAGCTGTATCCACCACTTTACAACTAAGCTATGATGACTTTTTTGTGCAGGCTATCGAGAGCACGCCGGGTGGCAGAGAATGCCTTTGGGATTCTTTCAAACCGGTTCAGGTTCCTTCACACAACAATTGAAGCCAAACCTGACCGCGTCAATGTGTATGTTTGTGCTGCATGTGCCCTGCACAATTTCTTGGGCACAGATGTGCTGTGTGGTGTGGAAGCCAGTGGACCAGTGCCGCAGGAAACATTTTTCCCTGTGCAGCTTGCTCATGGTAGCCGCCCAAGAGCAGCGGCCTGTGCAGTGCGCGATGCTCTGTGTGACTACTTCAGTGCGCAGGGTGCAGTGCCTTGGCAGGACGACATGGTGCATGCAGACGTCAGCAGGCACAGGCATCCTCTGAAGTGACATTGCAGAGGAGCACATTAGCTCTTGCTCTGTGCACCCTGTCAACAAAACTGCTGTTATCACCCTCAAGAGAGCCACTGTAGTCCATGTGACTGCCTGTGCTGTTTGTTTGCATGCTATCTTAATGTTGCAGCTATAGTAGGATACAACTTAAAAAAACAGCAGTTGCTACCAGTGGGCCACGATCTGCGGCGTACTGTATTATACTGTACTGTACAATACAATTATACTGTACTGTACAGTACAATTGTACTGTACAATAGTAAACGAAATCAACTTTTCAATGTTTGACTATATTAAACAATCCAGGTATCGAAACTCTAGCCCTTATAATTTTTTCTTGTGATTAGGTTTTTGTTTAGGTAACAGCGAAAGTTTCAACAACGGTCTACTTTTTTGTCGTGGAGGAAATCTGTGCACCAGTCGTGAATGTGGGCGAAGCTTCACTGCAAACTTAATTTGTATCCGACTATAGCTGCATTATTTGCAACTAGCTGCCCACTCATTGAAACATGAATTATCTCAATATTGCAGAATATTTATTCATTTCAAAAAATTGCACACTGCGAGCACATAACTCGTTTAAAAGCTTTCAAATAGGCTGCATCAGAACTCAGTACACAACCATGCAATAAATATGAGTACAAAGTGAATATCAAAATAATATACATTGAGCATTATAAGTACAATTAAATAGTTTTGCACTTCTTGAGTATTAAAATACAGTTTTATAACAATAGGCACCTTGCCCTAACACGGCCACTACCAGAAACTTTTCATGCCGTAGCACTCATCGCAGACACAGCATCTCTAGCACTTATGTAAAACAAGATACAAGTAAAACTAAACATGAAATAAATTTGTACGCCCTAGGCTAACTTGTGACCTCAAGACTGTGGGTTTCTCAGTAGGCACAGGCCACTACCCACCGCGGGTTCGAGCTTCGCGCGAGCCAAGGGCCCCGATCAGCCGTCACCACACGCACCCTGGGGCACCGCTGCGGCGGCGTTCAACCTCTGAAGAGAGGAGAGCGGCTCGCCGCAAGAAACAGGCCTCCAAGTTCACGAAGGAGACGTTTATTGACGCCGTCCTCCAGCGGTACACACACACACTCAACAGTCACCCCGTCCCGGGGCGCGCTCAGAGCAAGGCTCCGGTGCGCGCTCGGGGCAACAAGAGAAATGCGCGCCGCTAGCACGCCGCTGCAGGAGATTGTCCCCGCGGCAGTGCTGTGATCTCTCTCGTGTCGGCCGATGGGCCGTTTGCGAGAGAGAGTGGGCAGTCAATGCAAGGTGCGCCTGTCAGAGGTCGTTGGACCCCTGGACAGGCTCGAGCCGCGGCGGATCGAGGACCCACGCTGGCGAGCTCGAGTATGAACTGGTCCGAACGGCAGAGGCCGGCCCGGACGAACAGTAACGTACGCACCTTACGCTGTCTCGGAGGGGTCTCCCCCGCGCCCCGCTCGGAAGGTCGCGCGACCACCCCAAACGGGTCCCGAATTCCCGCCAAAAGTCACCAATGGCAAAGGCCCTTGGGAAGCCGGGGGCGGAGCTGCGGCCGAATGACAGCGATTAGCCACCAGCCGTCTCTCCGCCGCCCGAGGCGGGAGAAAGGGAAAAAGAGCGACGCGGGATGCCGCGCAGACGCCACGGCGGGAATCTAGCAGGTTTCCCACATCCTCCTCCCCTTAAATGCCCTCCTACCCATCGGCGGAAGCGTGCGGCAAAATAATAAACAAAAATAAAAAATTAATCCATATAAAACTACCACACTTCAGTTCCAGCCATAAACTCAAAAGACAAACAAACAAGAACAGAAAACAAACAACACTTGCATACCTTCCAAGGAGACAAAACTAACTACACTGTACACTGTACACAAGGCCAGCTGACAGGTGGCCTGCAGCCTCATAATGTTCGATGGCGCGGCCCATTGGGCCTGTCGGCGGCCAACTCACGCTTTTGCTGCCTTCAGGGTCCTGGTGGACGATTTATCGACGGCGGTCCCTTGTCCTCCTCAAGGTCGTCAAAGTTGAACTTGAGGACGTCGACGACGCTCGACGATCCCGAAGAGGACCCGCAGCCCGACACCTCCTCGCTGGTGGACCACTTGCCTGGCCGCCGCTAGGCGCCGGCACTCCGGGGCCAACAGCGCGGCGAACACCGGGCTGGCCTCCGCCCGCCGGCGGGAACCCCAACGGGAAAGGGCGCTGTCCTTCCTGCTCCCCTCTCGGCGTTGCCTTGGGAACACGCACATCATCCCAGGCACGCACCGGCACAGAAGCGGACATTCATCAGTCACAACGACCCGCTTGTCGGAATCGTTCCGAGGCGCCGTGGCAGGGGTCAAAGGACACACTCTTCAGACGCATTCTTCAAGCTCCCCATAGCCACACGAAGACCATGCCGCGAGACACTCGCTCCTTAACGAGCAAACCACTCCCCAGCCGGAAGGGGAGACTTTCGCCGACCCCTCCGCGAACCAGCCGGTCCCGTGTTCGCGAGGCAGGCCGCACCAGTGGGGTCAGAACGTAAATGAAAAGAAAGCGCGCTGTACAAAAGAAGGCCATCTCTGCGCTACAAGAAAAGTGCAATCGCGAGTAGGTTGAACTTTACATATGTACAAGTCTGGTTTAAAAAAACTGAACGCCAACGCAAACGTATATTACATATGTACACAGATCATGGAACGTTAGAAGAAACAACGAATAAACTGGAAACAAAAACATGCTACAGACTGACTAAAACAAACAAACGACTAAATAACTGCACAAGGCTGGAACTGAGCATGCGGCAAACAAAAAAAGAAACCGCCGTGCTTCACCTGGGGTAGGGCCCGACGAGAAAGCTCGCCAGCAAGCTGAGGCTGCGTGCCTTCGGTTGCGGAAGAGTCCGCCATCCGGCATCAATCACATCGGTGACCGTCGCCTCAGATTGTACCGGTGCTCGGTACGGTTGCGTTCCGCAGCACCAGTTGTGCCTTTGCGTTTGCTTGTGATACCAATGGGTACCGACGCAAACTCGTCAGACCGTGACGCATAGGCCTTCAGGTCTGCGATGTGGGCACGGCTGGTTTTCCCCATAAGGGGATCCTCCAGCAGGTACGCGAGCGGCGACCAGACTCTGACCACTCGGTACGGACCAAGCCACTTAGGAGCGAGCGAGGCTGAGAACCCCTTGCTCGCATCACTAAGAACGTGGTTGCGCATCAGGACAAGATCACCCGCCTGAAAAGTCAGGCTGCGGTGCTTGCGGTCATACTGAGCTTTCTGCTGGGCTCTGGCTGCCGCCAAACTCTGTCTTGCTCTGTTGAGAGCCCGACTAAGCCGGTCCCGAAGCGACGACGCATAAGCAGAGCAGTCTGCCCACGTCTTCTCATCCCCGAGCTGGCTCTGCACGACGTTTGACATCGGATTCGCCAGCTCCCTCCCGAAATTGAGGAAGGCGGGAGAGAAACCAGTTGAGCGATTCTCAGCGGTTCGAATGGCGAACGCAAATTCGCTCAAATGGTCTGCCCAGTCCTTTTGACACTCGGCAAAGGCCGCCAGCATTGGCTTGAGCGTTCGGTTGATTCGCTCGGTCAAGTTGGACTGGGGATGGTAGGGTGAAGTGGTGTAGTGCTCGATTCCGAGGGAACGGCACGTGTTACCGAACACCCGAGCGGTGAAATAGGACGCATTGTCCGTGATCAGTCTTTCCGGAAAGCCGAACCGACAGAACACTTCCTGGAGTTTGTCCAGCACCGCTCGTGCTGACACTTTCCGAAGCGGGTACAACTCGACCCATTTGGAAAAATGGTCAGCTACTACCATCAGGTGAATGAACCCCTGCTTACTCCTGGGGAAAGGCCCCATCAGATCGCAGGTGGCCATCTGCCACGGACGCACACTGTCAATTGGTTTCATCATTCCGGGCGGCTTGCCGCCCCTTGACTTCACCGCTTGACAGACATGGCAGGAACGGCAATAGCGGAAAATGTCACGCTTCATGCCGGGCCACGTCACCGATTGACTCAGTTTTGCAAAAACTTTGGAGCCACTCAGGTGACCGGCCAGTGGTTCGTCATGAGAAAATCGCAACAGTGCGCCTCTCAGACTTTTGGGGATAACCACCTTGAACGGGTCAATGGACTCATCATCGGTGGCTATGTATTTCAGCACGAGCCCGTCATGGCCCAGCAAATATGAATCCCCCGGGGCTCGCCGCGACCCACGCTGGCTTTCACCCCCTGCGCCCGCTACAATACAAGTAGCGTCCCGGCGCTCCGTCTCCCTGAGACCGTCGCTCATCTCGCGACACATGGGGTCATTTTGCTGGGCTTTCAGCAGCTCTTTCCGGCTGAAAACGATTCCTGTTGCCCCAGAGGGGGGCCTGGTCTCGTCCCCCTTCAGGTTTGCAGCCAAAATTTCCGCTCGCGACGGCGTCTCCGAGGCGCTCACGCGGAGCTTTGCCTCCCGCCCGCTTTGCGAAGCGCTGCTTGCCTGGTTAGCGGAATGGGTTAGCCCGTTTGCGGGCTCCCCCTCCTTGCCGCCCGGCGGCTCGTCCGCTTTTTCGCCCGCCCCGCCTGCTGGCGTCAAGGCGCCGCTGGCGAGTGGGGCACGGGATAGCGCGTCAGCTACCACGTTCGTGCTCCCCTTTCGATACTGCACCGAAAAGTCGTAATGCTGTATCAGGAGAGCCCAGCGCGCCAGCCGACCCGCAGGCTCGCGGAGCCGCATCAGCCAACTGAGCGCACTGTGGTCTGTCTGCACCACGAATTGCGTTCCGTCAAGGTAGACGTCGAATTTCCGCAGTGCAAACACGATGGCGAGGCACTCCTTCTCGGTCACGGAATAATTCCTCTCCGAGGGTAGCAAGGAGCGGCTGGCAAAGGCCAGCGGCTGCAGCACGCCATCGAAATCCTGTAGGAGAACTGCTCCTAAACCCAGATCGCTCGCGTCAGTCTGGACTACGAACTGTCTGGTCAGGTCGGGTAGCCTGAGCTGCGCTGTCTCGGCAATGGCACTAGACAGGAGGCGAAAGGATCGCTCTTGCTCGGGCCCCCATCGCCACGCGGCAGTCTTTCCCAAGAGCTTGGTCAAGGGTGCCTGCACGCGGGCACAGGACGGGATCAACGACCGATAGAAATTGGCCATTCCCAGAAAACGGCGGAGGCCGCGTACGTCCTTGGGCACGGGAAACTCGAGTATGGCTCGGAGTTTGTCCGCATCGGGCTCAATGGAGCCCTCGCCCAGCGTGAACCCTAGCAACTGAACCCGGGTCCGCGCTATTTGGGCTTTCGCAGGATTCAAAGTCATCCCAGCAGCCCGTACCCTCGCGAGCACGTCGGCAATGTGGCCTAAGTGCTCATCGAAGGTTCGTGAATAAATCACGATATCGTCCAGGTAGCACATGGCATGAGACCATTTCGCTTCCCCTAGGACGCGGTCCATGAGCCTCTGAAAAGTCACAGGACCATTGCAGAGACCAAAGGGCATGCGAGTGAACTCGAACAGCCCTCTGTGGCACGTGAACGCGGTCTTAGACCGGTCAGCGTCCGCCATCTGGACCTGTAGGTAACCTTTGGAGGCATCTAGCGTGGAAAAGTACCGCGCACTGCCCAGGTTTCCTACGATTGAGCTGATCGTCGGGAGCGGATAGGCATCCTTTCGAGTCAGCGCATTCAGACGGCGATAATCCACACACAACCGGTGGCTGCCATCTTTCTTAGGCACCAACACAACCGGAGACGCCCAAGCGCTGGACGAGCGACGGATAATGTCCGCCGACAGCATCTCATCCAGCAACCCATCGATCACCTGCCTTTTCGCAAGGCTGACGGGTCTGGGGTTGCACTTCAAAGGAAGCGCATCTCCGGTGTGGATCTTGTGGCTCACTAAATTAGTACAGCCAGGTTGATCCGTGAAGAGCTCATCGTACTGACACAACAGTGCTGTCAAACGAGCCTTCTGTGTGTCATCCAAAGTTACCGCAAAGGCGGCCAGCGGATGTGGTGCCTGGTCGTGCCGCGCCGCTCGGTCCCAAAGGGGAGCGTGAACGACGGAACGCTCGACACAAGGGCTTGGCCCTGGTCGCTGAGCGTGGCACTCTCCGAACGCCTTCATTGCGCAGGCAGTTATTGACGCCGGTGGGCAGATGAACGGCTTCAGCTGGGACAATGGTCCGTCGCGATAGCCGCCATTCGCAATGTCCACCACGATCCCGGTTTTCAGGAGAAAGTCCCTTCCGAGAATCACGGGCACACTGAGCCCTGGGAGGTGGATGAAACGAGTGCGTCTCGTCCGCTCTCCCCACCTGACAGTCAGCCTCGCGGCGCCAGCCGAATGGGCTACGCCTTTCGCAAGGTTGAATGTCGTACGGCAGTCCCGCAAGCGCACCGAGTGCTTTTGCAAGTGGGACAACACCTCTTCACCGAACAAGGAGGCAGTGGCTCCCGTATCCAGTAACGCCAAAAATTCGCGGCCAGCAATGGTGACCGGAATAAACGGCGCGTGCGCATTAGCAAGGCAGCTTGCGCTGTACGCAGAGGGGATTAGCAAGGATTGGGCCGGTCGTCCCTTTACGACCGACCCGCGCCGCCGTTTCCCTGCCTCAAAGGAGACCTGGTTACGGGGCATTCTCTCACTAAGTGCCCCGTCTCTTGACAGCGGAAACAGCGCACACCGCCGCGAGCTTGGTCGCGGAACAAGGCGCCTCTCCCTGCCTGGTTCCGCCCGTTGCACGGCCAAAGGGCCGGCTGATTCGGGTTTCCCCATCCGCTGTGCGTTGGGGCGCTTGGCGTCCCTGGGCAGGCGGTCCAGAAAACGGTGCAGCGCAGGCTGTCCGTCTCCTGTAGGAGTAGGGATCGAGAGCTCTATCGCTCAACTCCCATACTTCGTATTGCCCGCTAACGGCTGCAGAGGCAGCGTGTGCTGGTGGTCGCCGGTTGGGTAGGGGCATGGCCCCTCTCCATGCACAGCGTGGCTCGAGGGCCTCGCTTGCCGGCGGTGGCGGACGATAGGCGCGCGCGGCGAGAATGTCGCCTTGAATGCGCTTTGCCTCGGCGGCCAGCTCCTCAAAATCTCGGAACCGGCCTCCGCGCAGGTATGCCGAAAAAGTCGGATGTGCCTGCCTGATCGTCTTTTCCACACGTTCCTCGTTCGAGGCTCTGGGCTGGGCGATTGAGAAAAGGTCCTCCATCGCACGTACGTACTCCAGGAGTGACTCATCCGGAGCCTGTGTACGGAGCTCCAACTCTCGCCGCATCCTACGCTCATAGTCAGCGGGCAGGAATTCGCGCAAGAATGCTGCACGGAACTCCTCGAGAGTCGCTGCCCGGTGGCCGGAAAGCCGATGCCACCTAGCTGCGGTGTCAGTCAGTGCTGCGGGGATTATGTGTGCAAGCACAACCTGATCAGTGAGACCCATAGCTCTCTGGTAATGGGTGAGGGACTCAAGGAAATCCCGGGTACTGAGGAGGTCATCATACCCGCGGTATGTTGGCATGGGCAACTTGACCGCGGGGCGAGACACCTTCGGCGCGGCCAAAAGCGTCTCAACCGCCCCTGACAGCGACTGAATCATCTGGGCAGCACTTCTTAGCAGCGACTGCGCCCCGGCCTCAGAGGAGGCTTGGGCGGGCTGCACGAACGCAGGAGGCAAGGCGCCCAGTTCGATGAGCGGCGCGGTTTCCACAGGGAGCCGGGCCAGCGCCTCACCGTTCCCAGAGCAGAATTGACTGCTCGCGGGGCACGGATGCTGCTGTGCAGGACGGCCGGTTGCGGCAGCCTCGCACGCACCGCTTTCGCACGGGGCGCAAAGCACGCACAGCGGAGGCATGTGATTGACGGGTGCACCGCAGGGTGCTCCCGATACAGCTCCAATGGGAGCTGCGTGATCGACGTTGGGGGTTGTAGCGCCGTATGCCCCAATGGGGGCCGCGGCCAACCACGGTGTTTGGCTATTCGAAGGAACAGCAGCCAACGGATCAAAGGACGCTACGTCTCCTAAGGGAGCCGACACGTAGCTGCCGAGTGCCCCGATGGGGGTGGCAGACATGGTGCGCAAGCGTGATCGTCAAGGCGACCTGCTCGGCAAATGTGCTATCAAAGGCTAAGAGCCAGTGACTTAGCACGTTGGGCGCCAGTTGTGGGTTTCTCAGTAGGCACAGGCCACTACCCACCGCGGGTTCGAGCTTCGCGCGAGCCAAGGGCCCCGATCAGCCGTCACCACACGCACCCTGGGGCACCGCTGCGGCGGCGTTCAACCTCTGAAGAGAGGAGAGCGGCTCGCCGCAAGAAACAGGCCTCCAAGTTCACGAAGGAGACGTTTATTGACGCCGTCCTCCAGCGGTACACACACACACTCAACAGTCACCCCGTCCCGGGGCGCGCTCAGAGCAAGGCTCCGGTGCGCGCTCGGGGCAACAAGAGAAATGCGCGCCGCTAGCACGCCGCTGCAGGAGATTGTCCCCGCGGCAGTGCTGTGATCTCTCTCGTGTCGGCCGATGGGCCGTTTGCGAGAGAGAGTGGGCAGTCAATGCAAGGTGCGCCTGTCAGAGGTCGTTGGACCCCTGGACAGGCTCGAGCCGCGGCGGATCGAGGACCCACGCTGGCGAGCTCGAGTATGAACTGGTCCGAACGGCAGAGGCCGGCCCGGACGAACAGTAACGTACGCACCTTACGCTGTCTCGGAGGGGTCTCCCCCGCGCCCCGCTCGGAAGGTCGCGCGACCACCCCAAACGGGTCCCGAATTCCCGCCAAAAGTCACCAATGGCAAAGGCCCTTGGGAAGCCGGGGGCGGAGCTGCGGCCGAATGACAGCGATTAGCCACCAGCCGTCTCTCCGCCGCCCGAGGCGGGAGAAAGGGAAAAAGAGCGACGCGGGATGCCGCGCAGACGCCACGGCGGGAATCTAGCAGGTTTCCCACAAGACTAAGGCATTGCTTATTATGTACGCATAAAAACAAAGCTACCAGTTTCCGATATTTCAACTACAACACATTACAACCCTCGGTGAATTGAACTCAAGGGGTCCAACAATTTCTCTTAATCATGTAGAGTTAGCCGCTGTTTACTTACTACCTATTTTCTTACTGTGTGTTTGGGTTATAAGAAATAAAAATTGCTCTAATTGCATAGACAAGTGTACTGTGCGATATCACTTCCCATTACAGTGAGTCGCTTTGGAATGTTAAATACCATAAAACCTAACAATGTGGAGTTAGTGCAAGCCTTTCTAATACCTTGCATCTGATGGGACCAAAGTGCCAGTTCAAATTAAGTGAGTTCAGTTTAATCAGTGTGCAAACCTGACATTGTGACAGGTATTTGATCATGGCACTTTGGTTCCTCTGGTATCACATAAAGCAAAGTGTAAAAAGTGCAAAGTAAAAAAAGATTACTTAGAATTGGCCAAAACACAATTGCCGCCAACACATGATTAGGGATTGCACTTTGGTCCCTCTAGTATCACATTAAAACCCAGTAAAAAAGGCCACTAAAGACAAATGGAGATCAAATGGAGCCAGCAGGGTTCTTTGTACCAAGACAGTTCCAGTCTTTTTTGACTGAGTCGTAAAGCAGAGAATGCCTGCTGGCCGGTAAAAAAAAAGGCAATCAGTCAATACTTGGAATATACTTTTCTAGAACTGAGAACAGGTCTTTCTGGCACCTGATGAGGTCAGCAGGGGACAAAGAGCGCATAAGTGCTGCTATGCCCTTTGCAAAGTGTAGAGGAGCATCGTCTTGTTCTTGAAAGGCAGCTGCAATTTTTTCAATGGCTGCGGTTCTTTTCAACATTGTGTCAGCCTGCATTGGTCCACGATTTGCCAGCCTTGAGGTACTACGTGCGAATGCAGGAGGGTCAGGCTGTCCATTCCTGGCAGGAGGTGGCTCAGCAGCTCTTTCGATGGTGGGCTGTCCATTCCTGGCAGCAGGAGGTGGCTCACCAGCTCTCTCGATGTCCGAGAATGAGGTATCTCCATCGTCAGGCTGACATGAAAAACACAGAATACTCTCACTAGCTAACCATGACAGCATAAATTATTATGTGTTAATGCTGCGATGTTTTTGTATGCTGAGCACCATGAAATAAAAAAATGGGAGCGTGTTCTTAACCCAGTGTAAGTATGCTGTATTGATTGCGCAGTATTTAAAACAAGAAAACAAGCTAGCACCACAAGGCTTGATAAGAAGTTGTACACACTGGCAGAAGAAAAAGACAGCTTTTGTAGCTTATTTAATATCTATGGGCTGGGTCAATCAAACAGGCAGCTGGCACTTTGGAAGACAGTTGGTGCAAAATGGTTAATTTGTTTAATGCACGA
Organism: Amblyomma americanum; assembly: GCF_052857255.1. NCBI lineage: Eukaryota > Metazoa > Arthropoda > Arachnida > Ixodida > Ixodidae > Amblyomma > Amblyomma americanum. The sequence continues at coordinate 143,946,748 of NC_135502.1, read as the reverse complement.
CACAGCCGGAAATTTTGTGATATGTGGATAGTGCATGAGGCAGTAGTAATCTTACTGTTTCAGATTCCTCGCCGAAAGCTTCGGAATATGTTCTAGTTGGCTGTGTTGAGTCCACAAACGCCATACAGTGGAAGAATTTCCATTTCCCGGAGTACACCTCGCTGGCAGACTGACCACTTTTCGTGTTTTTTATCTTCTTTTTCTCGGCCCTGTACGTCCTCCTTTTGTTGTTGAAGAAGGTGCGCAGGCGATCTGCAACAATGCGCAACATTTTGATTTATAACCGCTCTCGAGACAGCGTATATTCGAAGCACTACATTCAGTTGCATTTGCTGTACGCGCGCGGATACACCGTGCTATAAAGCACAGACGTGAGCAGGCTTGTAGGAGCCTCGAGCGGTGTTTGCGGAGCGCAGCAAGAGAGACTTTATAGATCGTGTAGTGGTTTCGGCGGGTAAGGGTTGCGCGCTCAGGCGCTGCCGCCTAGACGCACGTGCAAGAAAGGAACAAGCACCGGGCTTGCAACAAAGCACTTGCGCTTAGATTTTGCTTCGTTTCACATGCAGCACACTGCTGCAGCGAAGGAGGCAAGCCTGCTAACGTCTCTGCGAATGCTAGTAACGGCGAACGTACACCCAGGACAACGCGCGCGAATTAAGCGCGCCGCTGCTTGCAACAAACTCATGAACAAACTGCAACGTGAAGGAAAACGAGAGGAAATAAGTTGGGAGTTTTTAAGACGTACCTGGAGTAAACGGGCCGCAGTCCGGGAACTTCAGCTGCATTTCTTTAGCAATGTTGAGCCACAGCGCGGCACGAAGGCCATTGTCAGAGTAGTCGTCCCGGTGTATATCCCACAGAGCGGGAAAACTTTCAACAAGCGCGATAAAGAAAAAGGTCGCATCATCCGTGAATGTAGAGCCGTACGAACACGACGCGCCTTCGCTGTTGGTAAGGTCGGCAAGTGAATCCATCGGGACGTTCATAGGCGTTCGCGGCTGTCAATACGGAACGATACAGCCGCTCTCGTTTCTCGCCCTCATGTTGTACTTCGGTTCGACCACAGGCTTGGATTGGATTTTGAAAACGTGCACGTTGCCAGACTAAACAGTTTAACCGTTAAAGATATTGAGAGTCACCGCTAAAGATCCGAGCATTGCGAAGTGTGAAAAGGTCTCCCGGCCATATCGCGAATCGCTGCTCGCGAAGTGAAGCGGAGCAGCGGGAATCAGTGACGTAGGGTCACGTCACGGCCATCCGCGAGGGCGCTTCGCGATTTGGTCCGTCGTGTGAATCCACCTTTATGGGGCACGATCCGATCACCGATGACGCCCCCTTGCCGGTCACCTCAGTCCCACCGCGCATGCGCAGAATGCTGATACGAGCTCAGGAGCCGGCGATCTTTCTTCACGGTCCTTCTCTATTCACAGCTTCTTTCTTCACGGGCGATGGAAACAGCAGGCTTGCAGAACTGCAATAGCAAAAGTATGCTTAACACGATGTCTGTTGCAGCCGCCGCCGAACTGATGCCGAACTGGGCAGTCGGGCTCTTTATGGGGCACGATCCGATCACCGATGACGCCCCCTTGCCGGTCACCTCAGTCCCACCGCGCATGCGCAGGATGCTGATACGAGCTCAGGAGCCGGCGATCTTTCTTCACGGTCCTTCTTTATTCACAGCTTCTTTCTTCACGGGCGATGGAAACAGCAGGCTTGCAGAACTGCAATAGCAAAAGTATGCTTAACACGATGTCTGTTGCAGCCGCCGCCGCCGAATTACTCCATAAAAGATCCCCACGGCGTTTTTTAATTGATGCTCAAAAATGTAGTGATAATAACCGCATCACATTTTGCAAAAAATTATAGAAATTGCATAAACCAGCCCGAAAAAATATCGGTCAAAAATTTCTGAATGGCCTGCCGCACAGCTCCGTGAATATTGTACTCAGCGGTCGTTAAATGACAGATGAGCTATAGGCGATGCCTCTTCTCAGGACGGCTGCAACCTGCACGGAATTATTAGTATACGGGCAGCGTTGCACTTTACAGTAGAAAGAGAAAAGCCGGCCATATAAATAGGCTACAGCACTTATGCAGCGATTAATTTGCGATGGTGGCGCTGAAACTTACGTAGCTATTTTAGCGTCTGTTTAACGCGGGCGCAGAATCTTGTTCCCTTCTAGTAGACGCCTGACGCAATGCTTCAGCTTCTTGAAGCACAAATACGGGTATTTTATTTTTGTTTCACAGCCTGCCACTCTCGCTTGATGAAGTGCCGTTTCTCAGAATTGAATAAAACATGCGTAAATCACCTACTCCCTACACCGAAACTACGACCCCTGCTTCATAACTTTTTCACAGCATATCATGGTCTCTTGCGCCACGGCTTTATTCTATAATGAATACCGTGTATCGAATGTATTGGCAAGGCTGCCCCCTTCGAGAGCATGAAAATGAAAACCGCACCATTACAACGGTCTTGCAGTACTACGCGGTGTGGGCAAAGTAATTCTTCTAAGAATAAACTGCTACACAACTAGAAGTGGACAGAAAGCGACGAGAGGCAGCAAATCTAAAGAAAACAAATGCCATTGTACCGAAAGCTTGCTCACGAAGGCGAGCAAACTACAGCGAGCTAACTACAGCGACTAGGTAAACTGCTGTTTACCATTTAAACTGCGCCTGTTAGGGCGAAGGCACTTAAAGCTCGAAGAGGGTCTTTGCGGGAAGTCTGAAAGCTCCTTTCAAATGAAAGCACTATCGCTTGAGGAGGAGAGAGAGAGCTTTCACTTGTAATTATTCGCGATAGCTTTTGCAGCCATGTGTTCTGGCTAAACTTGGGAAGTACTCAACGTGACCTGCGCGTGGAGCGCGATTCCTCCATAAACGGTGAGGGATATCTGCACGGACGGGGTTTCGGTGCTTCTGTCAGGCGGCTTTCTTTAAAAAGCAATAATTGCTTAAATCTCTGTCTATATCTGAATCCTACACTCGTGTGTCCACATCGGTGTCTTGTGTGAACTAGAAATATTCAGTCCTAATGGTGAACCTCTATCCATCTAGTACTAATAAATCATTTCTGTATAAGAATTACGTGCAGGGGTCCGCCCCATTTGAAAGCAAAAAGAAGCAGCACAAAGATAATTTGCAAAAGTTTGGAAAACAATAAAAATAAAGCGTTTAGGCCGTGCAATATATCTAGCTTTCTACTACTGCCTTAAGGTTCAGTTTATTTCGCGCGTACATTATCCAACTGGAGAGAACGTTTCCATGTGCCAAATCATGGTACGCGTCTAACCTTAGCAACGCGGCATTGAATCCCACGTGGGCAGCTCATAGAGGTTCGGGGACCTTGCTTACTCTGATTAGAAATGAGAGAAAACCTACGTCTACGCAGTGAACGTATCTCCAGATTCGACTTACCGTATGATCTCATATTGAAACACGCGTCGAAATTCAGCCGGGGAAGGAAACTCTATGACAGCAGTTCAATAACAGCTTTACAGTAGTGCCAACATTATTTTTTAAAAGGGAACCTTACAAGGCTCATCAGCAATGAAACCCGGCTTTTACTGCAAAGCTGTTCGCAAAAGTTGAGTTTGACGTCACCATGGACACGGAACTCAATGCGACTCTACCTTATCGCAAATGAAACCCAAAGCGACATGGCGGCCCGGTTAAAGCTGCAGTTTTGTCTACGCATCTGTCGTGTGTCTTTTCTAAAGGCATTCAACTTTAGGCCTTTGAATTAAAGGCCTTCAATGACCAGGCCTTTCTAGACATTAATACTAACTAGTAAACAAGTGCACTTAACTAGTTGCGTAGGATGGCACACGAATGCTTTCGCATTCACACTACCTAAGTAGTCCTAAGTGCTCTTGGTAATTTTTCAAAATTATTTCTTTTGATATCCCGTAATTTGAAAATAGTTGATGGTAGCCTTACCAAAAATAGAACGAAAAGAATGAAGCTTCAACAAGCATGCGGTGCAAGCAAACAATAGCAATTAGTGTGCTCTATGTTGATCGACCATACCTACAATTGATGAGAAGAGCGTGTTGTCGGGAAAGCTGGCTTTGCATGATATGGAAGAAGTTAGCGCAAAACTTCGACAGAGACAGAGAAGAAACAGACAAGACGCCAGACGAGCGCTACTACTGCCAAATGTTTATAGGGGCGTAACACCCGGAATATATAGCCGAGCATGCAGACAGTTGGAGGCACACACGTCATACACCAGCGTTATGACAAGGCAAAAGCGTATCCAGAAATGCCCAATCAGAAGAATAAATCTGCAAGGAAGGATCACTCTCGCAGCGATCAGATAGCCTTTTGATATGGAAGGCCTCCAGCACAAGCCGTGCTGTAACATTGGCGCTCCTGCCCAGAATCTTAGTTTTCTCAAAACGTGCCCCACACGTGCGGTCACAGGAAGAAATATGCCGTACAATATTAGCCGTTCTGTCGTTGTTTTCTAAATTTCTATCATGTTCCCGTAGCCGGTCATTAATGCAACGGCCAGTTTGATCTACATAACAAGACCCACAAGAAAAGGGTACACTGTACACCACCCCTGTAGCGCATTTGACATAAGATATACCATGTTTCTTTTTGCAGCCACCCTCACAAACGCCAGTAATGCGTCGGCAAAGCTTTGAAAGCTTGTTGGGGGCAGAGAAGACTAAAGGCACGTGGTGCCTGCCGGCAACCTTCGTGAGGTTGTGTGACACTCCGTGAACATGTGGAACAACCACCGGCTTTGATGTCGAGAAATCGGGTCTTCTATTTTGAGAGCATTTTTGTTTTTGCAGGAGGGTTTTAGCGACGGCAGAAATAACCGGACCAGTGAAGGCTACCGCCAAGAGGCGGGAGACCTGATTATTGACACTCTCCTGCATGCTATGAGGGCACGACTTAAGAAGGGCAGACTCCAGGCAGAGTGACGCAATAGCTCTTTTCACAACTTTCGAGTGTGAAGAGTCGTATCTCAACAACTCTTTGTTGGCACGGGGGGAGTACATCCAACACACGTGGCTATACCACAGAACCTAAGCTTTAAGTCCAGGAACCTTAACTGTTGATTATCAGGCAATTCATGTGTAAAAACCAACTCCCGTCCTAATTGGTTAAAAACAGTTAAAATCTGTGAAACAACCGGGTCAAGGGATGTGAAGGTCCCAGCCCTTAAAAAGATTAAAAAATCATCTACATATCTAAAAACTTTTAAAACCGGACTATCACGTAAGGCAATTCCCAATGAGCGGTCGATAAAAGCTAAAACAAATATCACATAAAATTGGCGCTAAACAAGAACCAATACATATACCTTTGCGCTGCTGATAAAACTGGTTGTCATGTACGATAAAGGTAACATTCAAGTAATACTCTAAAAGCTTTAGAAAATTATCAGTTGAAATGCCGGCATTGTTCTGGAACGCCACCGCCCCCGAGCTTTCGATACACTCTCTAACAGAGGCCAACAACTCAGCATGTGGTATCGAATAAAACAAATCTTCAATGTCGATAGAAAAGGCAGAACATATCTGATCGCTGTTTTTCAAATATTCGGCAACATCAGCTGACTTCTCTACCCAGAAGGGATCATTAATAGACAGGTTTAGGCTTGGAAAGAAACAATCGACTGACGTGGTGTTACCATGATCCCTTATCACTTACAATAGTCCTAAACGGCATATCTGGTTTATGCGTTTTAGAGGAAAAAAGGACCGATAAGGAATTCTTTGAACTATTATCAATAGCATTCGCTAAAGGCGTCAGCTGCAAGCTCTTGCAAAAGTCAACAAATTTCGTTTTCACTCTTACTTTGCTTCGTTTGACAGGCAAAAAGTTTTTGCCTACCGCCTCGAGTGCTTTTTATTTAAAGAGGCCATTAGGTAAAACAACTATTTGCCATCTTTATCGGATAGCAGTAAGCACAAATCGTGGCTTTTAAAATGGTGCACAACAGAATTCACATCCACAGTACCAGACTTACTCGGGGAATATTTAGCACACCTTTTAAGGCTGTCTACACCTTCTAGGAGGCATCTTTCCTTGTCCTCATCGTTGGCCTTTGAGGCAATATTTCTATTAATAGCAAGGAGCTCGTGAGCCGGTACCTTGGTTTGAATGCAATCTTTGGGGCCTTTTTCCAAGACCGATGAAATCTTTTCTGGCACAGTAGAACCACCGGCGAAGACCACACGCTCCTTATTGTCATGGCTTCTTTTCTTACTGAATGAGGCGAGGAGACAGGCAAGATCAGCTCTCCAACGTTGTTCGCAGACAGCGAAATCAGCATGTGTAGGGCAAGTTTTGAGAAAACTAAGATTCTGGGCAGGAGCGCCAATGTTACATCACGGCTTGTGCTGGAGGCCTTCCACATCAAAAGGCTATCTGATCGCTGCGCGAGTGATCCTTCCTTGCAGATTTATTCTTCTGAATGTGCGTTTCTGGATACGCTTTTGCCTTGTCACAACGCTGGTGTATGACGTATGTGCCTCCAACTGTCTGCATGCTCGGCTATATATTCCGGGTGTTACGCCCCAACAAACAGTTGGTAGTAGTAGCGCTCGTCTGTGGTCTTGTGTGTTTCTTCTCTGGCTCTGTCGAAGTTTTGCGCTAACTTCTTCCATATCATGCAAAGCCAACATGCCCGACAACACGCTCTTCTGAACTGTATTTCTTGTACAGCGGGCCCATCCTTTTGTACGTCATCTCTTCATCCTTCTGTTCTGGATCATCTAGTACGGAACACCGTCATCGCAACGTGTCAAGTAAGACAGTTTGCCTTCTGTTCAGGAAGGGTGTTATTCCTGGCTGTGTTAGTGCCCTTGTTGGTCCTGTTCAACCGTCGTGGGGCCATGTCAAACGCCTTCTCAAGATTCTCCGTTCGGAACTTTGGCGGAAAATCCGGCTCTACCATGACTGGATGTGGGTCGTCTGCCAGAGGTTGTACTGTGACTGGTTCGCCAAAACGAAGATATCTGACCTAAAGAGTCTAGTTTCGCATGTCTGCGAGCAACGTTGGAGACCTGATCTTGCCTGTTTCCTCGCCTCATTCGGTAAGAAAAGAAGCCACGACAACAAGGAGCGTGTGGTCTTCGCCGGTGGTTCTACTGTGCCAGAAAAGATTTCATCGGTATTGGAAAAAGGCCCCAAATATTGCATTCAAACCAAGGTACCGGCTCACGAGCTCCTTGCTATTAATAGGAATAATGCCTAAAAGGCCAACGATGAGGACAAGGAACGATGCCTCCTAGAAGGTGTAGACAGCCTTAAAAGGTTTGCTAAATATTCCCCGAGTAAGTCTGGTTCTGTGGATGTGAATTCTGTTGTGCGCCATTTCAAAAGCCAGGATTTGTGCTTACTGCAATCCGATAAAGATGGCAAGTTTGTTGTTTTACCTAATGGCCTTTTAAGGAAAAAGCACTCGAGGCGGTGGGCAAAAACTTTTTGCCTGTCAAACGAAGCAAAGTAAGAGTGAAAACGAAATTTGTTGATTTTACAAGAGCTTGCAGCTGACGCCTTTAGCGAATGCTATTGATAATAGTTCAAAGAATTCCTTGTCGGTCTTTTTTTCGGCTAAAACGCATAAACCAGATATGCCGTTTACGACTATTGTAAGTGAGAAGGGATCATGGCAAAACCATGTCCGTCGATTTCTTCTTTACAAGCTTAAACCTCTGTCTATTAATGATTAGTTCTGGGTAAAAAAGTCAGCTGATGTTGCCGAATTTTTTAAAAACAGCGATCAGATATGGTCTGCCTTTTCGATCGACATTGAAGATTTGTTTTATTCGATACCACATGCTGAGTTGTTGGCCTCTGTTAGAGAGTGTATCGAAAGCTCGGGGGCGGTGGCGTTCCAGAACAATGCCGGCATTTCAACAGATAATTTTCAAAAGCTTCTAGAGTATTACTTGAATGTTACTTTTATCTTACATGACAACAAGCTTTATCTGCAGCGCAAAGGTATATGTATTGGTTCTTGTTTAGCGCCAATTTTATGTGATATTTTTTAAGCTTTTATCGACCGCTCATTGGGAATTGCCTTACGTGATGTTCCGGTTTTAAAAGTATTTAGATATGTAGATGATTTTTTAATCTTTTTAAGGGCTGGGACCTTTACATCCCTTGACCCGAATTTTTCACAGATTTTAACTGTTTTTAATCAATTAGGACGAAAGTTGGTTTTTACACATGAATTGCCTGATAATCAACAGTTAAGGTTCCTGGACTTAAAGCTTAGGTTCTGTGGTAGCCACGTGTGTTGGGTGTACTCCCCCCGTGCCAACAAAGAGTTGTTGAGATACGACTCGTCACACTCGAAAGTTGTGAAAAGACCTATTGCGTCACTCTGCCTGGAGTCTGCCCTTCTTAAGTCGTGCCCTCATAGCATGCAGGAGAGTGTCAATAATCAGGTTTCCCGCCTCTTGGCGGTAACCTTCCCTGGTCCGGTTATTTCTGCCGTCGCTAAAACCCTCCTGTAAAAACAAAAAGGCTCTCAAAATAGAAGACCCGATTTCTCGATATCAAAGCCGGTGGTTGCTCCACATGTTCACCGAGTGTCACACAACCGCAAGAAGGTTGCCGGCAGGCACCACGTGCCTTTAGTCTTCTCTGCCCCCAACAAGCTTTCAAAGTTTTGCTGACGCATTACTGGCGTTTGTGAGGGTGGCTGCAAAAAGAAACATGGTATTTCTTATGACAAATGCGCTACAGGGGTTGTGTACAGTGTACCTTTTTCTTGTGGGTCTTCTTATGTAGATCAAACTGGCCGTTGCATTAATGACCGGCTACGGGAGAATGATAGAAATTTAGGAAACAACGACAGAACGGCTAATATTGTACGGCATATTTCTTCTTGTGACCGCACGTGTAGGGCACGTTTTCAGAAAACTATGATTCTGGGCAGGAGCGCCAATGTTACAGCACGGCTTGTGCTGGAGGCCTTCCACGTCAAAAGGCTATCTTATCGCTGCGCGAATGATACTTCCTTGCAGATTTATTCTTCTGAATGTACGTTTCTGGATACGCTTTTGCCTTGTCACAACGCTGGTGTATGAAGTGTGTGCCTCCAACTGTCTGCATGCTCGGCTATATATTCAGGGTGTTACGCCCCTATAAACAGTTGGTGGTAGTAGCGCTCGTCTGGCGTCTTGTCTGTTTCTTCTCTGTCTCTGTCGAAGTTTTGCGCTAACTTCTTCCATATCATGCAAAGCCAGCTTTCCCGACAACACGCTCTTCTGATCAATTGTAGGTATGGTCGATCAACATAGAGCACACTAAATGCTATTGTTTGCTTGCACTGCATGCTTATGAAGCTTCATTCTTTTCGTTCTATTTTTGGTAAGGCTACCATCAACTATTTTCAGTTTATGGGAGTTGAGTTTCCCCTTCCGGTGGCGTTGAGAGGAAACTACTTGATGATGAAATCTGGGTTTCTTGATGACCCGGTGGTTCTACTCGCAAACATTCACATTACTCAAGGAAAGGAGAAGGTTAACTATTTATTTACAACATAGGTAAAAAACGAGAAGAAACAAAGCAAGGAGAAAACTATTTACATGACTAAATCGTGGATCAGACGAATTCAGCGCCCGCTCAACCCAGAGCGCTTGGTATTAAACCCTCCGTCTTCGCCCTTAGCGGGGACAGCAACCAAAAAGATAACAAACGACCCATCTCGCCAATCAGTGGTTAGGGAAAGGAAAACAAGGTCCACCCACTGATCAGTGATTGGGGAAAAAGTTCTGATTAAAACATTTGGGAAGGAGGTTTCAAATAACCACACAAACAACACAAATGCGACTTCCGTTCCCCACGCCACCCACGGCACCACAGATGCTAGAAACATGTGCCGACGAGGTGATGACTCAGGTTGTTGACAGCAACAAAGAGAACACAGTCGTTAAGGGAATAATCCGTTTCCTGGTCACCCAGCACTCGGTCCCCATCCAGCTGTATCTCTCCCGCATCGCCGAAGTCTCGTCACCCCTTTACGACGCACACATGTCGACAGCTGTATCTGGTTAGGCTTTTTCAAGGCGGATTATGCCCGAGGCGGTGCGGTGTAAACGAGGACGTCCACCGCAAGCAGGGGAGGCCGAGACGGGACGAGTCCCTTTGTTGGCGACTTCCGACCCCACTGGAGTGGCCTACCTTGTGAACACAAGACCAACGAGTTCGCGAAAAGGTCAGCGAACTCCACACCTCCCAACCAAGAATGTCACGCGGACACTTGCTGTCAGTGTGACAAAGTCCGGCCACAAGGCTCCCGGAACAAAATTACACACTCGCGCCCAAGTATGCTCGGCTGTTCCATCAGTCCACATACACACACACACGCACATTGCGCTTAATTCAATCAGCACACACAAGGTTAGGACACCAATCTGCACATTCCAGAATCCACCATGTCATATCGGTGCACCAGATTGGCAGAAATGATTTCTAGCCGGCTACATCTCGAAACAGAACATTATGTTTCTGTTGAGCGTTATCCACAAGATTGGACCAAAATTCCAATTTATCCGGAACGGCGCCGGTTGTAAAGGCTGCCGCCGCTATCGGATCTCCCTTGTCGCTTTTCTCAAAATTAATAGAGCTTACAGACTCCCCACGGGCCACGAAGGCTGCTGTTGGTATTGCGTCTGCATTCGCTCTTACTTTGAATTTTAGAATAGGGTTGGGTCTGTCATCGGCAACTTGATCTACATTTTGACATGCAGTTTCCGGCAGTGCTAGCTGTTTCCAGCGTTGGCAGCCGGCGTTCTCCTCAAAGAAAAGCATGCGCTCATTCGTTATCGTTTTACGATCATCTTCGCCGCCTTGCTTCCACACTTCTGCTAATGGGGCAGGTTGCTCCATGTGGAAACCTACAGGAATGGAGGCATTGCCCGCATCCACCAGTTTCCTATGTGCTGCGAAACTCTTTGCAGCTGTCCCTGTCAGCTCCCAATCTGATGCAGAAACATTTGCAGCTTCCGGATTTGCCTGAAGCTCCACTGAAGCCTCGAGTCTGTCTCGATCAGATTCGTGCGAGATTCTGAAACGCTCATCGAAATCTGAGCTCTGATGTTCTTCATCTGGCTGGTCCCTTTCTGGCTGCTCTAGTAGCGAGTGTGTTTCCGATGTTACTAGCTGCCCTACACCTTCAGCTAGATCTGTCAGCGCGCACAGTGTCAGCACCGGCTGCAAAACAACTCATCTTTGGCGGCTAGAATACTATCGACTGCAAAGAGCGTTCTCACATTCAGGTCCGCCTTCTCCCCGTCCTCGACCCTTGATGCTGCGTCAGAGTTAACGCACACTGGCTGGTGCGCGATGCTGAAATCTTGTTCGCGAGCAATACACTGAAGTGTCTCCTGGGTCTGGTCTATATTGGGTTGATCTGACAGCGTGTTCGTCACAGGAGTGACTAACACTCCTATGCCTACCTCTTCTGGCACGACACACAAGGTTAGGCCCTGCTGTCTAACCGCTGCAGCTGTCAAATCTGTAGTCATCGGCACACACGTAGATTAGCGTCCGCTACCTGCAGAACCGCACCTTGCTGTTTTGTTTCTTCAGAGCACTCACCCCTAGAAAGTGACTGAATTTGTTCTCCTGGTAACGTTATTTCAGTCCCTGAATCCACACAGGTTTCAGAACTCTGACCTTCGGTATGCAAGTCTCCGCATGCCAGATCCTCTGTCCCATCTGGTTGACTGACCTTATTAACAGTCATCTCCGACTGGGAATGTAGCTTATCAGGCGCCAGTATCTCTACCTGAGCTACTAGTTTGCACACATCTGTCCTCACCGCGGGAACATCTTGTTTTTGCTTTGAATTCGGGCAGTCAATCATCGAGTGTCCAAATTACATGCAGGTATAACATTGAACTGCTGCGAATAAGACTTCGCTATCAACTTTCGTCCCCTGCCTTAATTTCAACTGAGTCTGTGCAAGTTTTCTCTTTTCCAGTTAAATTTGCAGTTTCAAATTTTCAATTTCACTTAGCTGTTCAGCCTCCTGCTCAATGCATCGCATCCTGCCCTCCTGATCAAACCGTACGACAGCCATCTCCGTTTTCCGCGCTATCGTTTCTAGCACATAAACACTACACCGACATGGTGAATTCGGAGAAAGCAGAAAGGTCTCCTACCTTACTGGTTGCTCTCTGCCCCGGTGATCTCGTCGTCCTCCGTGATGACGACAGGCTCCTAGATGCGGACGACATGAGCTCTGGATCTCTCAGCAGCTCGCTGACTTCTGCCTCGTGTGACTGGCTTGACTTGGTCGCCTGGTTACTTTCAGCAGCTCGCTGACTCAAACCAGTTCGAGGTGGACGCCTTGGTTCTTTTCAGCTGCTCGCTGACTCGACCCCCGATGGCTTGTCGTTGCCCGGCTCCTTCAGCTCCTCGCTGACTTGAGCCTCCGACGTCCTCTCGAACTCGACCCGTGACCTGCAGCTCTCGACGTCATCTTTCGACGCAGCTTCACGTTTTCTCCTTTAGGACAAACAGCTTGTCCACCGACTTGTTCTTCTCACCTTCCGTCCAATGCCTCGAGTAGAAAGAAGTTGCGATCCTGTGTCGACTGCGCCAGTTGAGTTTCCCCTTCCGGTGGCGATGAGAGGAAACTACTTGATGATGAAATCGGGGTTTCTTGATGAACCGGTGGTTCTACTCGCAAACATTCACATTACTCAAGGAAAGGAGAAGGTTAACTATTCATTTACAACATTACAACATAGGTAAAAAAACGAGAAGAAACAAAGCAAGGAGAAAACTATTTAATGACTAAATCGTGAATCAGACGAATTCAGCCCCCGTTAAACCCAGAGCGCTTGGTTTTTAAACCCTCTGTCTCCGCCCTTAGCGGGGACAGCAACCAATAAGGTAGCAAACGACCCATCTCGCCTATCAGTGGTTAGGGAAAGGAAAATAAGGTCCGCCCATTGATCAGAGATTCTGGAAAAAGTTCGGATTAAAACATTTGGGAAGGAGGTTTCAAATAACCACACAAACAACACAAATGCGACTTCCGTTCCCCACGCCACCCACGGCACCACAGATGCTATAAACATGTGCCGACGAGGCGATGACTCAGGTTGTTGACAGCAACAAAGAGAACACAGTCGTTAAGGGAATAATCCGTTTCCTTTTCACCCAGCACTCGGTCCCCATCCAGCTGTATCTCTCCCGCATCGCCGAAGTCTCGTAACCCCTTGACGACGCACACATGTCGACAGCTGTATCTGGTTAGGCTTTTTTTCAAGGCGGATTATGCCCGAGGGGGCGCGGTGTAAACGAGGACGTCCGCCGCAAGCAGGGGAGGCCGAGACGGGACGAGTCCCTTTGTTGGCGACTTCCGACCCCACTGGAGCGGCCTACCTTGCGAACACAAGACCAACGAGTTCGCGAAAAGGTCAGCGAACTCCACAACGGGATATCAAAATAAATAATTCTGAAAAATTACCAAGAGCACTTAGGACTACTTAGGTGGTGTGAATGCGAAAGCAATTGTGTGCCATCATACGCAACTAGTTAACTGCACTTGTTTACTAGTTAGTATTAATGTCTAGAAAGGCCTGGTCATTGAAGGCCTTTAATTCAAAGGCCTAAAGTTGAATGCCTTTAGAAAAGACACACGACAGATGCGTAGACAGAAGTGCAGCTTTAACCGGGCCGCCATGTCGCTTTGGGTTTCATTTGCGATAAGGTAGAGTCGCATTGAGTTCCGTGTCCATTGTGACGTCAAACTCCAATTTTGCGAACAGCTTTGCAGTAAAAGCCGGGTTTGATTGCTGATGAGCCTTGTAAGGTTCCCCTTTAAAAAAGAATGTTGGCACTACTGTAAAGCTGTTATTGAACTGCTGTCATAGAGTTTCCTTCCCCGGCTGAATTTCGACGCGTGTTTCAATATGAGATCATACGGTAAGCCGAATCTGGAGATACGTTCAGTGCGTAAACGTAGCTTTTCTCTCATTTCTAATCAGAGTAAGCAAGGTCCTCGAACCTCTATGAGCTGCCCACGTGGGATTCAATGCCGCGTCGCTAAGCTTAGACGCGTACCACGATTTGGCACATGGAATCGTTCTCTCCAGTTGGATAATGTACGCGCGAAATAAACTGAACCTTAAGGCATTAGTAGAAAGCAAGATATATTGTACGGCCTAAACGCTTTATTTTTATTCTTTTCCAATCTTTTGCAAATTATCTTTGTGCTGCTTCTTTTTGCTTTCAAATGGGTCGGACCCCTGCACGTAATTCTTATACAGAAATGATTTATTAGTACTAGATGGATAGAGGCTCACCATTAGGACTGAATATTTCTAGTTCACACAAGACACCGATGTGGACACACGAGTGGAGGATTCAGATATAAACAGAGATTTAAGCAATTGATGCTTTTTAAAGAAAGCCGCCTCACAGAAGCCCCTAAACCCCGTCCGTGCAGATATCCCTCACCGTTTACGAAGGAATCGCGCTCCACGCGCAGGTCACGTTGAGTACGTCCCAAGCTTAGCCAGAACACATGGCTGCAAAAGCTATCGCGAATAATTACAAGTGAAAGCCCTCTCTCTCCTCCTCAAGCAATAGTGCTTTCACTTGAAAGGAGCTTTCAGACTTCCCGCAAAGACCCTCTCCGAGTTTTAAGTGCATTCGCCCTAACAGGCGCAGTTTAAATGGCAAACAGCAGTTTACCTAGTCGCTGTAGTTAGCTCGCTGTAGTTAGCTCGCCTTCGTGAGCAAGCTTTCGGTACAATGGCATTTGTTTTCTTTAGATTTGCTGCCTCTCGTCGCTTTCTGTCCACTTCTAGTTGTGTAGCAGTTTACTCTTAGTAGTAGAATTACTTCGCCCACAGCGCGTAGTACTGCAAGATCGTTGTAATGTTTCGGTTTTCATTTTCATGCTCTCGAAGGGGGCAGCCTTGCCAATACATTCGATACACGGTATTCATTATGGAATAAAGCCGTGGCGCAAGAGACCATGATATGCTGGGAAAAATTTATGAAGCAGGGGTCGTCGTTTCTGTCTAGGGAGTAGGTGATTTACGCATGTTTTATTCAATTCCGAGAAACGGCACTTCATCAAGCGAGAGTGGCAGGCTGTGAAACAAAAATTAAAATACCCGTGTTTGCGTTTTAAGAAGCTGAAGCATTGCGCCAGGCGTCTACTAGAAGGGAACACGATGCTGCGCCCGCGTTAAACAGACGCTAAAATAGCTACGTAAGTTTCAGCGCCCCCATCGCAAATTAATCGCTGCATAAGTTCTGTAGCCCATTTATATGGCCGGCTTTTCTCTTTCTACTGTAAAATGCAACGCTGCCCGTATGCTAATAATTCCGTGCAGGTTTCAGCCGTTCTGAGAAGAGGCATCGCCTATAGGCACCCTGCAGATGTAACTCCGGCGCCGACGCGGGCGCCTCTAGCGGCGGCCCGAGCGTCCCTTGGGGACGCAGCGAGCAAGCGCGCCGACCGAGTAGCATCGCCGCCGCTGTTTCGTCTGGAAGCCATGCTTTTTGCGCTTGCGATTACATGGGTCCGCGTCCCAACAACAAAAATTGCTGTGTTGTAGGGTGTAACAGCAAGTATAGCAACTCACCAGGCGTCATGTTTTTCTTCTTCCCATCGAGACCCTGGGAGAGAGAACGGCGCCAGCGTCTGATACAGCTAGTTCGTCGTCAGAAGTAAGATTCCGGTTCTTATTAATCTCACTGACAATATACTCAAGAAATCGGCGTCTTAAAGCGTTTACCTTTAAAATGCTGTTGATCTTGTTTTGTCGTGAATTCCTAACCTCACGTAACGTTTGAAGAGGTCGTGTTATACGCTTCGGCGGCAGCCTTTGCATGCTACTCGGGTTCTTACTGTATTTTTTGTAGGTTATATTATGAGCTCTGGAAACTGCGTTTATTGCTTTTTAGGCACACTCAGCGTGCTGCTGTGCTAGCATGAACTCCTTTATGGCGCCTTTCTACCCAGTATATTTTTTTATTTGTACTGCGCAGTGAAGATGGGACGGGTTGGCTTCCATCGCAAAACTCAAGGATATGCAGTAAGCATTTTGTCGGCAATGTCAAGGCCAACGAAGTAGGTCATCCTTCATATCATCCAAGCATCTTCCCGTCTGTTTACAAGAAAAAAAAAAAAACCCTGGCTCAAGCAGACGATTTGAAAGGTACACGTGTGCTCCTCTAAACCGTAGAGTGTTAAATGCCTTCCAGTTAAAGGCAGGCTGCGGATGGTCATTGTGATTTTTATTGTCGCATGCTGTTTGTAGGCAAATGGAAAGGGAAAAGAAGAAAGCTGCAGGAAGGTATCAGGATCCTGCCCCGCACCTGGATTCACCTGTCCTTGCCATTGATTACTCCGCAGAACAAGCTAATGAAATTGCACCTATGGAATGTAGCCTAATTGATGTAAGATGTTTCTTTTGCTCGAGTGATGAATTATACGTCTTCGACTTCCACACTAATGAAAATGTGGTGTTTATCGGTATTTCTGTAATGCAGGCATCTACAATGACAGAAGATCAACCAGAGTGCTTTACTGTGGAGCTCATCTTTCTCTCAGTGACTTCTTATTGCACTGCAAGCTGCTTTGTATCCCACAAGACATCATCTACAGTGGAGCGAGGAACTGTGTGTGATATCGATTTTTGTGACAAGGCCATTGGCCCAGTGCATAAGCAGCCCTACTTCGGTGGGTTTAAAGCACTGTGTAACGATGATTCTACACTGCAGTCATTAACGGCAGTGTCTTTTCAAATTTTTGCCCTTCTGCTTAGTGTTCTTCCTGCCTCAACACAACGGGTGAATGCACTTTCCCTTGAAGACAAACTCCTTTTGTTTTTGATCAAGTTAAAACATGGCCTTCCATTTTCCTTTCTAGCAACATTATTTTCCATTCACAGCACGACAGCTTCCCAAATTTTCAAATCAGTTCTTGCAAACCTGAAATCAGCTACAAAGACCTGGATATACTGGCCGTCACGGTTAGCTGTACAACGAACAATGCCAGCTAGCTTTCGTGAGCACTACCCAATGTGTAGAGTTATTATTGACTGCACAGAACTTGAAACAGAAATGCCACCGGGCATTGAGAAGCGTAACCTGTGGTTTTCTAACTACAAGGGACGATATACACTGAAATATCTAATTGGCATAGCTCCTATCGGGTTGGTAACATTCATTTCGGAGGGCTTTGGAGGCAGGACCACAGATGCAGTAATCACCACTCAGGGCAAATTATTGTCTCTTCTGGAACCCGGTGACGTTATATTGGCCGACAAGGGCTTTCCAGGCATTAGGACTGGGGTTGGCGCACAGCAAGCAACTTTGGTAATGCCACCCTTTGCAACAAGTCCTCAGTTTACCGAGTCAGAGGTGGATGCTACTTATGAAACAGCATCGGTACGCATACATGTAGAGCGCGTGATACAACGGCTGAAGATATTTCAAATTTTAACTAACAGGATTCCTCATGAATTGGCTGGATATGTTGACGACATCCTTCACGTGGTTGCCGTTATTACTAATGTTAAGCCTGGAATCTTCGCAAAGAATGACTGCAGTGCCTGATGCGTTGAACCAATATTGAAGTGCCCTAACACATATTCAGGAAAACAAAAATTAGGACGACCTATTACACAATTTTACCATCACGGCAAGTCCCTGAGCTTTGAAACGCCATCCTTAATTGAAATAATGTAACGGTATCCCAGCCTGTCTCTGCTTCAAAAACAATCAAAGCTATTTTTTCTGTCCCAGCAGTGAGTGCATATTCGTTACCTTCCATGCACAGCGGAAGCCAATCCGTTCTTTCCTGTTTTTTTTCATTACTGCGCTGTCGGTGTGTTTTGTGATCAATGCATTATCTTTCTATTTTTCTCGTTTTCTTTCTATTTCCAAAGTAGAACTCTTATGTTATGTGTTTTCTGTTGCAATGAGCAAAACTGCTGTACCGTTGCTTGTGTTGTGACACCTGTGTGGTGCTAGGGGCCTAGAAAGAAGATTTATGTCTTCCTTTTTGCCCGGCACCGTGGCAATGCTGCGCTGTATTGTCAAAAGCTGCAATGAACTCAAATTGTTAGCTTCAGCTTGCTGGAAAGGCTGGAAGACAGACAGTAAACACAACGCAGTATTGCACTTGATTTCAACTGTTCATTGCACTGACAGACTATTACAGTATAGAATGTGGTACTACACATGCAACTGTCTAAAATGACTGCAGTGGAGCCATTGTAAATAGTATAAATAAAATGTACTGCATCCACATGTAATAAACGACTGCTCAGCCTTATGGCCAGTGAAAGCGCTGCTTAGTGGGGAATATTACATTTTTCTGGTTTTGGATATTGCCTTCAAAAAATGTTGAAAATAAAACTCACGCAGCTTTGGGACTGCCGAAGACAGGAACCTTTTGTCCCTTACAACAGGAATCGTGGGGGAGTCCAGACTTGAATATACATAGAAGCAGCACTTTTCCAGGCCAAGAAAATGCAAGCTAACTTGTATCTGTGTGTAATATGGGTGACTGCATCTTAAATTCAAGTCTTTGTCACCACACAGGTACTTCAGCAAGGGCCTCTCTGTCAACTTCTGGTTTCTCCTGGTGTAGGGACATTTTATTTCCAGCAGAACTGTTTCAACGTCTTGATCCCTGAAATCAGATTTTGTTCAGTGAACGACAAAACATGTTTATGCAACTGCTTACTTGAAAATCCCGTCCGGAGAGCACGCCAACCACGGATCGTCTGAGCATACCACAAGACCAAATTGAGAGACCCTTGTACCATGTTCAGCCTCAAATTTTTTTCTCGCTTCTGGCTCCTTTGCCAAACCATATTCTAACGCAGGACCAGTGAACTGTGTTTCTGAGACAATGCGTTGAGCACGGTCATAGAGGAGCTCTTCACTGCAGGTCAGTACCCTGTGTGCCTGCAGAAGAAAATAACGCTGTTTTAGCACTGGCAAATGCACATGAACACCAGAAGATGTTCTGTGCTGCGCAAAAGAAAAGAAGCACTACTGATATACCTTTGTGGCTGTGATTCTCCAGAATCTTTCATCGCTCCAAAGGCGTCTGTCTGTCTTTGTTCTGGAGCATAACTCTTTCAGGTCCTTTGCATCCAGCATCACGCGCTGGTGATATATTCCTTGCTCAACGCCTAGGAGCCTGCATGATTTTGATAAAGAGTATCATGGTACAAGATCATTAATTATTAATTTGGTCTTTGAAAAATTGTTTCTTTAATTTCTAATTAATGACATGCTGAATAAAGAATATAAATTATTCAAACCTCTCGGGAAAGTTGTCGTTTGAAAATCATTCTGCCTCCGCTTTCTTGTAATTGATAACAGTGAAAGCTTTCTCCTTTTCTGGGCCATCCAAAAAGTTCTAGTTCCTTTTCAGAGCATTCGGAAGCCGCTGGGGCGACTTCGTCGTTGGGTAGTGCCTCTGCGCGAAGCATGTCAGTCAACGGACATTTGATGTCCGCGAAAAACCTTATCACATGGCCGACATCAATGTTTTTCGCACGCACTGAAAAGTAAAATAAGATTACATTAATGTACATTCGCAAATATCATCAAGGGATCTTGCTTTCGGAACGAGTGGGGTGATTGCATTTGAGAGCGTGACCAAAACAAGTTACCGTTTTCCTTTCTCGGCCCATGAACTTTGGACAGTTTCGGGTAAGTTTTGCGCGATGACGGAAGGCCCCAGGCTCGCGGTTGGCTCGTGCAGGAGCTACATTTGTACTGTTGAATGTAGAGAGCAACGGCCGCCGTGTGCTTACATTTTCCCGCCACGCCAGCGCGGCAGTCACAGCTAGCTCTGCGGATTCTTCGGCTTCCGTCGATCTAAAGCACCAGTACAGCGATAAAAAATTGTAAGTCGGCATCTGGAATCTCACATTTGTTTAGAGCACTTGTACAGTGCTTTCGAAGAAACGAAACTTACCTCAAGCGTCACGCATTTTGTCGCTGCGTTTATTCTTGTCTGCGGTATGCATTTTCCCACGATTTCGGAGCCAGCAACAAGCACAGCTTCACTGACATCGTAGACGTGGTCCGCTTGCAGTAGTAGATGACCATTTTTTAGGTTTGCACCACGAAAAAAAGCGTCAACGTCTTGAAGTTCAAGGAAACCCGTCGATAAAACAAGGGGCACGCCGTTTAACGCCATACCGCTGCACCGCGTGAGGCGCGTCGTCTGCTGCAGCTATCCCCCGGCGAACGCAAAAGCGGCTACGCGGTGGCACTTCACGACAACCGAAGGTGGTGGCGCCTGGCGGATGCAGGGTGCCTATAGCTCATCTGTCATTTAACGACCGCTGAGTACGATATTCACGGAGCTGTGCGGCAGGCCATTCAGAAATTTTTGACCGATATTTTTTCGGGCTGGCTTATGCAATTTCTAGAATTTTGTGCTAAATTCGATGCGGTTATTATCACTACTTTTTGAGCATCAATTAAAAATGCCTTGTGGGCCTTTTTTCGAGTAATGCAATTTGTAACTGCTATGTTACGAAAGGTCCATGCTGACGGGTTCATTTTACAGAGTTATAGGGGGCTTAGGGGCTGTAAAAAGCCGGCTGCTGGCTGTTTTTAAGAGCATTATACATGATTAAGCCACTTTGTGAGAGCATTAGGCGCCATCTCAGGCGCGCTTAGTCTTAATAACATGTTGCTGTAATAGCCAAGATCACGAGCATTTGGCAGAGCGCTTTGCATGCTCACGTAAACCGGTAAAGGCGACGTGCTGCGTGTAGCGTGAGTGGTGCAGGCACGTCGACGGTACCCTTGGAGAGGAGCGACCACCATTGATTTGAACCATTGCGCGGTGGACGTCTGACCGAGCAAAACCGAAGACAGCTCAGCTTTTCACAAATTTGCTTGGGACGACGCTCAAAGGCACGCCTGGCGAGACATTGTTTGTGTCACTGGGAAGCACTCTTGTAGGAAGCTAGCGTGCTTTGCTCCCTGAACATTCAGGCTTGAAGGCACGGAATAGCCGCCCTCTCGGCCGGTCTCTACAGCGGGAGGCCTTTGTTAAGTGCCGCCCCCATGTAATGGCCAGGTAAGGAACACGGGAGGGGATGAGAGGGGCACCTTCGACCCCTACTGTCTGTTAAACTTGTACTATAAAGACATGCCGGAACCGAAGAGTCACTGGAACAAAGGAGGACAGCGGATGTTTTGGTTCTTAATTTTTGGTGTTCATAAAAAAGAGATTATTATGGCAATTATTTTTATTATTCTTTTAAAGATAGTAGATGAAAAAGCGTAATTCGGAGGCCGAGGGTTCAGAGACCACTGACGGCATGAGGTCTTTTCTTCGGTTTTACTAAAATATCTTTAAAATAAACGTACAAAGTAATCACTATATCAATATCCCATAGATGAACATCACAAACTAAGAGCAGATAACACCCCTATGCTCCTTGGTGTCGTGACTTTTGGCTTCGGTCATAGCGAGCCCATGTGTGCTAGTACTTTGACAAACATGTGGCCATCTTAGGGATTCGAACTGACCGGTTCCTGAAGCTCTGACGGTGTTGGCAGTGAAACCCGCTTCTGCTTCCGTCTTGTTTAAACAGCAAAGAGAGCTACTTCACCGAAAACTCCGGTGCTTATTGCGTGAAACTGTGATGGAAGCCGCGACGTTTGTCCTCGATGGCTGTAACGCTGGCGTATGTGATATCTTGTGGAGTGCATCGCTGTACTTGACCGCGATTGATACAGTTCTTGCAACACGACGGCCACAGGTGAAGCAATTTCGAAGAGAGGGATTGCATATTCTCTGATCTGCTTTGATGTAAGTCTCGTTCATACTGCTGTGTGCGAAGCGCCGCAAATCTGAACATTAAAATAATAGAGACAACCGTCGATAGATATGTTTAGTGATGAATCCACACTGAATGAAGCATAAAGAATTTGCTGTGCTGATCCAGTTCATTTAGGCCTCGCTGCCTTCCATCTAACAGGTAGACTAGATATCAGTCCAGCCATCCAAGGATCTGGTCTCATTACTTTCTAAACTCTCTAGGATCTGCTATAGGGTGGTTTTGCAATCTGAGTGAGAATATGCCGACAATTATCTGTTAGTACTCGTTAAACATGGTGACCAGTATGTGTTTTATTGAAGTGAACGAACCGTTAGCGTGACCGGACAAGCATGTTACATGCTGTCTGCCCTCTTGTTTGCACAGTGGATTGAACAAATACGCCACCATGTTTTTTGTGATTATGTTCTTTCGGTCCAGCACCAGGCCATTGCTCCTCCACACCACTACCATGTGTATCTGCAGCAGGAACTGACGCTTTACATATGATTTCCTGACACAGTACACTGTGCAAGAGTTAGCCTCCTTTGTATATAAGAGTGAAGAGTTCAGTGCTAAGAGAGAGTGTGCAAGCCCAACCGTAATTACCTAGGAAAGAACTAGCTTCCGGAACTTTACTAGAGATATGTGAGAAGCATATGTGCACAGTACGAATATCTGCATGTATGCCAATACTCAACATTACTGAATATGGCTACTGCGAAAGTACTTCCTCATGCGCTTTAGAATGAAAAGTGCATTATTTTGATAGTTAAAGCCATTGGTGCTCGACCAGAACAGTAAATTTTGAAAGCTGTGCACATCGTGGAATGACCCACCTCCTTGAATGAAATATTAGTTTAACCGAGCATCCAAAAAACACTTTTTTATACCGGGTGTTTCAGCAAAGACTTTCAAAAAGTTTCAAAAACAGGCTTTTTGAGTTAAATATGTGGGTATTGAAGCTTAGTAATGCTAGTTCTCGCGGGCATCGGAAACCCGGTGAACCGTCTGAAGTAGTAAGCTGGTTTACTAATTTTTAATAATTAACTTCTTAACTAGTACAGCTAGGTACTTGGTTTCAACTAGATAACTGCAGCCCTCCGCGAGTAACATTCATATAAATTTTTCGAATTTTGAAAACGCGAATACCTTTCTTGCTCTGGCCCGACAAAATTTGCTTTTTCGACTACTTATGTGCACTGGAGAGGTTGCTTTTCCTGCATGCTTTCGAAGGGCATATACAACCTTCGTCCGTGAAGTTTCGAGACTTATTTATTTTCTTCTCTAGAAATGATTCCCCCCCAAAAAATGTTGGTGCGTATGCGTAGCGCCTTGTTTTCGGGATAACCTGAGCTATTTATATTTATTGCTGTGGCAACCGCTAGATGGCACTACATGTAGAAAAATACGTTGTCACTAGTCATCTGCGCATTTCACTGTGAGTGAATGTGGAGAGATGGACGTCTACCTCGAACAGCGTGTAAACATAAAATTCTGTGTTAAGCTTGGCAAGACAGCCACGCAGACGTATGAGCTCCTTCCTGACTCACAGCAACGAGAAGTTATCGCGGGCGCGAGCTTTCGAGTAGCACGAGATGTTCGTTTCGGGAGAACATTGGTGGAAGACGACACAAGGCAGGGGCGCCCTTAAACCTCACGGAATAAAACAACGTGACTCGGAGCAGGGAAATCGAACAGCATGACCGAACCATTGCAGTCGCATGCTATCAGATGTTCTCGACCTTAGTAAGATAACATTCCACCACATTTTGCGTGAGAATTTGGGAAACGAAGGCTGAATGCCAGGCAGAGAAGGATGCTACATTCGTCGACAGCATCACTTCTGAAGACGAAACATGATGTTGTCAATACGATCCTCAAATGAAGAGGCAGAGCGCCAGATGACGGTTCACAAACTCTCCGTCGTTGCGAATGGTGCGGCAAAAGAAGACCAGAACAAAGACGATGCCGATAGATTTCCGATGCCAGAGGCGTCATACACCATAAGCTCGTCCCACAAGGGAAGACGGTTAATCAGGAGTTTTATATCCACATGCTCCAATACATGCGCGATGCACTGCGACGCCGTCGCCCTGACGTATGGGCATCTGGACAATAAAGGGCTCTTCACGATAACGCAAGGCCGCGCACGGGACTGAGCGTGACAAAATTCCTCGCCAAGCGCAGCATTACTGTACTTCCCCATCCCCCATACTCGCCTGACCTCACACCATGCAATTTTTTCCGGTTTCCTCTGGTGAAGAGATTACTAAAAGGTCGCTGGACGGGGAGCGTTTTGTAGGCAGTAGCCACAAGAATTGGCTAGGCCGTCGGCTTGGCCTCGCTTGGCTGCGGGGCTGTGCGCCCGCGTGAGGCTCGCGGTGGCTGGCAGGCGTCTCGTGTTCGTGCCGGCATTCACTGGGACGGAATAAGGCTGTCCAGTTGGCGTCTAAATGCTCTCGTTTTCTTCAACCCAGTATGGTGTCAGAAATAACACAATTGCCACAGTAAGCTCAACCGGGACTGCTTCCTCTCGCACGGAAACACATCAACGGTGGCACACGTCACAGAAGCGTCTACGGCCTGGACTACATTGCCAGTAGATGGCGTCCTTCGTCATTCAACCACCCGAGGCCCTCTGCTTCACGACTCCTGCCGACTGGCCGAAATGGAGGAAGCAATTCGAGCGTTTCTATGCGGCTTCCGGTCTCTGCGACAAATCAGGGTCACATCAGGTCGACACGCTCCTTTACTTGATGGGTGACTAGGCCGAGGACGTCTTCGAAACCTTCAAACTCTCCGGTGAGAACGCTCAGAAATTGGAAGCCGTCCAAAAGTAGTTCTACAGCTACTGCATACCGCGGCGCAATTTAATATTTGAACAGGCACGCTTCAACACGAGGGCCCAAAACGATGGCAAATCCGTGGATTTGCCCCTGCGCTTCACACGCTTTCCAATCATTGTGAATACGGCACCCTCCGAGAGGAACTCTTTCGAGACAAACTGGTCGTCGGCATTCCAGACCAGAAATTGTCAGCGAGACTGTAACTAGGCGCTGATCTTAGTCGTGAGAAGGCACTAGAGAGTATCAGGCAGGTCGAAAGCGTTCGTCACCAAAAAGCGGAGCTTCACCCGGAAAAGCTGACCATGAACAAATTTGCATCCTGCAAACAGCAAGTTAGGCACCCCACTAATGATTCTCAAGTCAACGACGGCCGAGAGCACTTTGAATGAAGGCCACATCCTCGTCCAGCTGAAAGCGTTCCGTTGTCGTGTCGTTCGTGTGGGAAAGAACGATAACCGCGTTCACTGTGCCCAGCGCGGACGCAGGTATGCAGGAGCTGCCACAAAAAGGGCCACTACGCGCCTGTCTGCATGTCAGGCCGGGTTGACGTCGTTGAAGCATCAGAACCGGACAGTGAAGGTAGATTTCTCGGAACCGTCTCATGCTTCGATACGCCTACGTGGGAGACAACCATCCTCGTGCAAGGCCAACCTGTCAAATTCAAGATCGACACAGGTGCCGACGAATCTGTCCTCCCACCTACGACTTTCACCATGCTCCGACATCAGCCTCCGTTGTCCGTGTCTCCTCGGCAGCTCTGCGGTCCTGATGTGAGACCTCTCGCAGCCAAGGGCGTAGCGCGTCTTTAACTCGCCTACCGTGGACGTGAAACGCTCCAAGGCGTCAACGTGCTGGAAGATGTCCACACTCCCTTACTCGGCAAGCCCGCCATCAGAGACTTGCAAGTGGTAACCTTCGTCAGCGCCGTCGCAAAGAACATGAGCCCAAGTGAGGAATTTCTTTCCTTGTGTCACGTAGTGGTGACGGCAGTCGAAGCAGCGATGAATACGGACGAAAGGATCTTCTAAAAGAACTGTTTATTGGGCTGACTTGCACCCAAAATGGACTGAATCACTCGGCGGCGGCGAAGCGACAAGCGTGCTCGGCGGTCGTCGAACAGAATGCCCGCCGCTGTCGGCCGTGCTCAATTTAAAGCTGATAGCGAACATTCGAGATAAAGGGCGCAAAGTTACTAGAACATTCCGGAACAACGTAGAATCAGCTTTGCCTGGCTGCGATCAATCGAGATAAATCTAGTCGCGTCTTGCGTCGCAAACAAAGTGATAAGGTGGTGTCGCGGCAGATTTGAAAAACGAATAAACACTGCAAATATTCGCGGCATTACTCCCCTCTCAAAAAAGCATCGACCCGATGCATTAAAACAAATAATGCGACTAGTAAGGGAAAAAAAAAACGGATCTTGCGAAAATAGAGCATGGAAATGCAGCGGCCTTTAGCGCGCTTAATACGGCTTCAGACGGACTACATGGACAACTTCTGGTCGTACGCGGCGTCGCTGGGATGCAGTCATTGCGTCAGGGATGACTTCATAATCCAGTTCACCCAGCCGACGAAGAACCTTGTACGGGCCGAAATAGCGGCGCAAAAGCTTTTCACTCAATCCACGGCGGCGAATGGGCGTCCACACCCAGACTTGGTCTCCTGGCTTGTATTCCGCGTTGCGTCTTCGTAGGTTGTAGCGTCTGGCGTCGGACCGCTGCTGATCTTTGATCCGTAATCGGGCAAGCCTTCGAGCTTCTTCTGCGCGTTGAAGGTAGGCGGCAACGTCGACGTTCTCTTCTTCTGTAACGTTGGGCAGCATGGCGTCTAGCGTGGTCGTGGCATCCCTGCCATGGACGAGCCTAAAAGGCGTCATCTGGGTGGTCTCCTGCACTGCGGTGTTGTAGGCGAAGACGACGTAAGGCAGGATGACATCCCAGGTTTTATGCTCGGCATCGACATACATAGCGAGCATATCGGCGATGGTTTTGTTCAGGCGCTCGGTCAGTCCGTTGGTCTGCGGATGGTATGCAGTTGTCCTCCGGTGGCTGGTTTGGCTGTAGCGCAGGATGGCTTGCGTGAGTTCCGCCGTAAATGCTGTTCCTCTGTCCGTGATGAGCACATCGGGGGCGCCGTGTCGAAGAAGAATGCACTCCACGAAAAATTTGGCCACTTCTGCTGCTGTTCCGTTCGGTAGGGCTTTCGCCTCGGCGTAGCGGGTCAGGTAGTCGGTCGCTATGATGATCCACTTATTTCCAGATGTTGACGTTGGAAAAGGGCCAAGCAAGTCCATGCCAATCTGCTGAAAGGGTCTTGAGGGAGGTTCAATGGGGTTCAGAAATCCTGCTGGTCGTGTGGGAGGAGTCTTTCGTCGCTGACAATCTCGGCATGTTTTCACATAGTGTGCGACATCGGCAGACAGTCGGGGCCAGTAATACTTGTCTTGAATGCGGCGGAGGGTGCGAGTAAACCCGAGATGTCCAGCTGTCGGCTCGTCGTGTGAAGCCTGTAGAACTTCTTCGCGGAGACAAGTAGGTACAACAAGGAGGTAGGCTGTTTTGTTCGCTGTAAAGTTCTTCTTCACAAGGACCTCATTCTGCACACAGAAAGAAGACAGTCCTCGCTTGAATGAAGCGGGGGGTGAAGAAACCTTGCCTTCCAGGTACTCGATGAGGCCCTTTAGGTTGGGGTCCGAGCGTTGCTGCTGAGCAAAAGAGCTTGCGCTGATGGGTCCCAGGAAGGCGTCCTCATCGTCGTCCAGCGGCGGTGCATCTACAGGGGCTCGTGAGAGGCAATCGGCGTCAGTGTGCTTGCGTCCGGACTTGTAAACGACGGTGACGTCAAACTCCTGGAGACGCAGACTCCATCGAGCGAGTCGGCCAGAGGGATCCTTCAAATTGGCAAGCCAGCAGAGCGCGTGGTGGTCGCTGACCACCTTGAACGGCCGTCCGTAGAGGTAGGGGCGGAATTTCGACGTAGCCCAGATGATGGCAAGGCACTCCTTCTCAGTGGTCGAATAGTTAGCCTCGGCCTTGGAAAGGGAACGGCTAGCGTATGCGATGACCTTCTCCAGCCCGTCACTTTTTTGAACGAGAACGGCGCCTAGTCCCACGCTGCTTGCGTCGGTATGAACTTCAGTATCGGCGTTTTCATCAAAATGCGCAAGGATCGGTGGGGACTGTAAACGACGCTGAAGTTCCTTGAAGGCTTCTGCTTGCGGCGCTTCCCATTTAAACGGCACGTCTGCCTTCGTCAGTTGGGTCAGGGGCTCGGCGATGCGCGAAAAGTTTTTCACAAATCGTCGGTAATATGCGCATAGTCCGAGAAATCTGCGCACTGCTTTCTTATCGGCCGGCGGTTGAAACTGTTCAATAGCGGCTGTTTTCTGCGGGTCTGGGCGTACTCCTTCCTTGCTAACGATGTGGCCTAGAAACAGCAGCTCTTCGTAGGCAAAGTGGCATTTCTCTGCTTTCAAGGTTAGGCCAGACGACTTGATTGCGTCTAGTACTGTTCGAAGTCTTTTGAGGTGCTCTTCAAAGTTCGAGGCGAAGACAACGACGTCATCTAAATATACCAGACAAATCTGCCACTTCAGGCCTGCCAGCACTGTATCCATTACTCGCTGAAACGTCGCTGGTGCGGAACAGAGACCAAATGGCATCACCTTGAACTCAAACAGCCCATCCGGAGTTATGAATGCTGTCTTCTCGCGATCTCTTTCGTCGACCTCAATTTGGCAGTAGCCGCTCTTGAGGTCCATCGATGAGAAATATTTGGCGTTGCAGAGGCGTTCCAGTGTGTCGTCGATGCGGGGGAGGGGGTAGACGTCCTTCTTTGTTATGTTGTTCAAGCGGCGGTAATCCACGCAGAATCGAAGTGCGCCGTCTTTCTCTCTCACTAGAACAACCGGTGCCGCCCATGGGCTGTTTGAAGGCTGGATGACGTCGTCGCGAAGCATTTCTTCGACTTGGTCCCGGATGGCTTGTCGTTCTCGCGGTGACACACGGTAGGGGCTTTGACGGAGAGGTCGGACGTGTTGATCCGTTATAATGCGATGCTTGGCAGTTGGCGTCTGCCGCACCTTCGGCGATGTCGAAAAGCACTCACTGTAGTTTTGAAGCAGATTGCGGATCTGGTCTTGTCTGTTCCGGTGCAGGTCTGGGTTGATGTCGAAAGTGGGCGAGTTCTCTTGGTCAGGCGGATCTTCTGCGGAGGGGTCGGAGAGGGCGAAGGAATCTCGTACGTCAGATATTTCGTCGTAGAAAGCAATCGTCGTTCCTCTGTTAATATGCCGGTATCCTTCGCTGAAGTTAGTCAGCAGTACTTCGGCCTGGCCTTTGCGGAAATGTGCGATGCCTCTTGCGATGCTGATTCCTCTGTCTAGTAGCAACTGCATGTTCCCCTCGATGATGGCTTCAGTGTTTATGGCTTTCGTGGCGCCTACGGTCACGATAACGCTTGAACGGGGTGGGACGCTCACTTCTTCCTCCAGGACACTTAGGGCAACGTGATTTTCCCGAGTTTTCCTCGAAGCGATGGCTTCGTCCGTCGAAAGCGTGATCAGCTTGGATCGCAGGTCGATGATCGCCTGATGCTCATTAAGGAAATCCATACCCAAGATCACTTCGCGGGAGCATTGCGGTAGCACAACAAAGGTCGCAGGATAGGTATGTCCTTTGACAGTCACTCGCGCTGTGCATTGTCCTGATGGCGTAATGAGGTGGCCCCCAGCGGTGCGAATTTGTGGGCCGTCCCAAGCCGTTGTGACTTTTCTGAGCTGCGCAGCGAATGTTCCATTCATCACCGAGTAATCGGCTCCTGTGTCGACTAGAGCTGTAACTTTCCGGCCGTCGATAGTCACTTCTAGGTCGGAGGTCCTGGCTCTTGCATTGCATGTCGCTCTCGGCGTAGGGTCACGGCTTCGTCGCGTATGCAAGTCACGGGTTGGGCGTGTGGTCGAAGCTCCTCTGGGTGGCGGCGTCGATTTCAAGGTAGCTTGCGTCGTGGTCGAGGTTCTCATTGTGTGCGGCGTCGGTGCAGCGAGTGTCGGTTCCTCATGCGGCGTCGCGGGTGCAGCGTCTTCATGGGTTGGCGTGGTCGGTGGAGGATCTTCGGCGTCTAGCTCGTGAGCAACCTCACCTCCAGAGGTTGCTGCCTTTAGTTTCCCCTACGGGGGCTGGGCGACCTTCCTCGTACCGCGGCTGCGTAGCTGCGGCGTGGCGACGCAAAGCGCGAGGTTGACGGCGATGGTGAGCGCGAAAAGCGGTTCGGCGTGTACTCTTCTCGACGCAGGTACTCGTCGATTTCGTGCGGACGTTGTCCGAAGCGTGGTCGTGGGGCGTTAACGGCAAATCCTCGAAGACCGATACGTCGGTACGGGCAGTGACGAAGAATATGGCCGGCCTCACCGCAATGGAAGCACAACGGCCGGTTGTCGGAAGTCCTCCAGGCGTCGCATTTCCTGGGGCTTGAGGGTCGGTCATAGGCTGGGCGGGCGGGGGCTGGGAGGCGGCGTTGTGGACCAAGTGGCTCATCTCGGGGAGGACGTGGGGGTTGTCGTTGGGGCTGAGCAGTCCTTACTGCAGCGGCGTAGGTCATGGCCTGGGGTTCTGTGGCCGTCGGGGTGCCAAGTGCCTGTTGCACTTCTTCCCGTACCACGTCCATCAGAGTCGATGCTTGTGGCTGTGGGGAGGATGGCAGTAATCGGCGTAGCTCCTCTCGGACGATTTCGCGGATAACGTCCCGCAAGCTGTCGCTGGTGGTGGCCGGCGTGTCCGAACGGATTGCATAGGCAGAGGAAGGGCGGTTGTACTGCCGAGCTCGGACGCCGAGGGTCTTCTCAATCGTGCAGGCTTCCTGCATGAATTCCTCGACCGTTTTTGGCGGCTGACGGACGAGGCTGCCAAAGAGTTGTTCTTTTACGCCGCGCATTAAGAACTGAACTTTCTTTTCCTCGGTCATCCCGGGATCGGCGCGGCGAAATAGGCGCTTCATCTCCTCGACGTAGCTGCGGACGGGCTCATTCGGAAGCTGGATCCTGGACTCGAGGAGTCGTTCGGCTCTTTCTTTCCTCACGACACTGGTAAATACCTTCAATAGTTCTCTCCTGAATAGCTCCCATGTCGTAAGGGACGACTCGTAGTTTTCGTACCACGTGCGTGCGGAGCCATCCAATGAGAAAAAAACGTGTCCAATCTTTGCCGCATCATCCCACTTGTTGAATGACGCCACGCGCTCAAATTGATCCAACCATTCTTCAGGGTCTTCGCCTAGGGATCCATTGAAAGTTGGCGGCACCCGCGGCTGCTGCAGTATGATCGGTGTCGACATCTTCGGCGAGGTTGCGGTGCTCGTAGCCGCGTCTTTTCGCTGTCTTGTGCGGTCCGGCAGTTTCCCGAACTCAGGCTCCTCTCCCTGGAGACGTCGGCTGGCGCGCTGAGCTGCTGGCTCGTCCTCGGGTGCGAAGCGCTCAGGGCTGGCTTCACGACTTGAAGGGGGCGTCCGGAACATGGAAGGTTACCCCGCACCTCCACCAGATGTCACGTAGTGGTGACGGCAGTCGAAGCAGCGATGAATACGGACGAAAGGATCTTCTAAAAGAACTGTTTATTGGGCTGACTTGCACCCAAAATGGACTGAATCACTCGGCGGCGGCGAAGCGACAAGCGTGCTCGGCGGTCGTCGAACAGAATGCCCGCCGCTGTCGGCCGTGCTCAATTTAAAGCTGATAGCGAACATTCGAGATAAAGATTTATCAATCGAGATAAATCTAGTCGCGTCTTGCGTCGCAAACAAAGTGATAAGGTGGTGTCGCGGCAGATTTGAAAAACGAATAAACACTGCAAATATTCGCGGCACTTGTTTCAATGCCTCGGCAAGCTACTAAGAGAATACCACATTCGCCTGCGCGAAGGTGCTAAACCATTTGCTTTGAGCAGCCCTCGCCACATACCAATTCCGCTCTACACGAAAACAAGGCGTGAACTGCAGCGAATGGAAAACATTAGCGTCATTTCACCTGCTGATGAGCCGACTGAATAGTGTGCACCAATGGTGGTAGTCCAAAAACCAAACGGTGATGTTAACAATTTGCGTCGAGTTCACCGAGCTCAACCGTCAAGTCCTACTAGAGTGGCAGCCGACTCCCTCTGTTGAGCATACACTCGGGCTGCTCCATGGAGCCAATGTTTTTTCGAAGCTGGATGCCAATGCAGGGTTCTGGCAGATACCACTCAGTGAAGGCAGCAGAAGCTCACTACATTCATCACGCCATTCGGGAGGTTTTCCTTCATCAGGCTTCGATTTGCATCGCGTCCGCTCTCGAGTACTTTCAGAAGATGTCAAAAATTCTGGAAGGTGTCAGCAGAGTTGTGTGTCTTATGGACGACATCCTTATCTGGGGCTCAGACGAAACTGAGCAAAACTAGACACTCCGCACCGTTCTTCAACGACTAACTAAGGCACGTGTCACGCTAAACGAGAACAAGTGCCTATTTCACGTCGACCAGCTCACGTTCCTGGGTCACAAGCTCGACCAGCGAGGGATCAAACCGGACGACAAAAAGGATGACGCCATCTTAAAGATGAACAGCATGACCAACAGAAGCAAGCTGAAAAGGGTGCTTGGCAATGCAACCTATCTTTCCCGCTTTGTCCCCAACCTTCATGACGTGCTCCAACCGCTCACTTGCTTGCTGTCAAAAGAGCATGAATTTGTTTGGGACATTCCTGAGCAGCAAACGTTTGACATGTGGAAGCGACTACTTTCGTCTCGCCCACTGCTACTGGTGTACGACCCTGCAAAGGATACAATAGTCAGAGCAGACGCTTCTTCCTATTAACTGGGGGTGGTGATTCGACAGGAACAGGCCAGTGGCAAGTTTTCGGCCAGCACTTATGCCTCCCGGCTTCTATCTGACACAGAGAAACGCTATGCGCAAATAGGGAAAGAGGCTCTTGCTTTGATTTGGGCTTGCGGAAAGTTCAGCGACCATTTCGTCGGCATGTTCTTCTCACTCGCGACCGACCACAATCCGCTGGTACTAATCCATATGTCAAATTGCCTTGATGACCTTACATCTCGACTACAGAGGCTCAAAATGAGGATAATGCCGTACCAGTACGAGGTGGCGTGCGTCCCTGAAAAAGATCTCTTCGCCGCTGACACGTTTTCTAGAGCGCCGCTTCAACAGACCGGTGACACCGAGCTAGAGGGCGACGTCGAAGCTTTTGTGCGCTGTGTGAGGACAATTCTTTCCATCAAGGGGCACTGCCTTGAGTAGCTCGAAGAGCCCCAAAATCAGATCGCGTGTGATTGTATCTCCGAGAACTCTGCAAGAAAAACTTTCCTTCCAGACGGGATTTGCCCCTTAAGGTCAGGCCTTCCTGCGAGAATCGTGGCCAACTCACCGTGTAGGACGATCTGCTACTCTACACAGCCCGGGTTATTGTCCTACTCATGTGTAAGAACGAAATTCTGCGTGTTCTGCACGAATGCGACTTTGGCATTACGAAGACGGAAGCTTGCGCCAAGGACACCGTTGGGTGGCCTACAATGACCAAAGACATCGAAACCACGATAAAACATTGTCTAAAATGTGTCAAGAAGTCCAGAAATCGAAACAATCCCTATCGAAGCACCGAGTTCCCTTCAAGACCATGCGAGAGAGTTGCAATGAACTGGTTCTTCTTCAACAGCCACTGGTGGTTAATCGTGACAGATTATTACTCCAGATATCCGGAACTGACTCGTCTAGAGAAGCTGTCATCTAGTACAGTGATCAATCACTGCAAATCAATTTTCGCCCGCACGGCATTCCAGCGGTGGTAGTCTCCGATAATAGCCCGCAGTTCTCGTCCTCCAACTTTGTTAAGTTTGCTCAAGTATACGGGATCAAATACGTCGCATCAAGCCCACATTACTCTCAGAGCAACGGACTCGCTGATGCTGCGGTAATAATAATGAAAACTTCAGTTTAGAAGACCCAAGATCCGTACCTGGCTCTCTTGTCCTACAGGTCAAGTCCATTGAAAATGGCTACAGCCCCTCTGAACTATTTATGGAGAGGCGGTTGTGGATAAAGATTCCTCTGACTACCAGAAGGCTTGTTCCTCTTTTGCCCGACGCCACTAAACTTCGGAATTTTGAAACCCAATACCGCGAATAGCAGTGAAGAGATTACGATAGACGACATGGCGTACGGCAACTTCCGACTCTTCTGGAAGGAGATGAAGTCTGGCTTACAGACTTAAAGCGAAAAGCGAACGTGGTATCGCCCGCAAGCGAGCCTAGGTCATTTATAGTTCACACTGAGAACGGCAGTAAAAGACGATTTCGAACCCATCTTATCTCTTTTCTTAAGCCTGCAAAAGAGGAGAGAGACCACCAAGACGTCGTATACGAGGAATCTTCCCCTGTGACTTCAGTTTCTCAAAAAAGATTCACAAACAAATTGCGCTGACGCCTCCAACCGGCACACCAGGCCTGGACGTTGCGTCATTCCTCCCAAGAGGTTGCTTTCCTCTCAGGGGAGATGTTGTAGGCAGTAGCCACAAGTAGTGGCTAGGCCGTCTGCGTGGCTTGGCTAGGCTGCGTGGCTGTGCGCTCGCGTGAGGCTCGCGTGAGCTTGCCCTCTCTCGTCCTTGCTTCCCCGCTGCTCCCTTCGGTCGGCTCCCTGGGAAGGCATCTTGAGCTGGATCCCGTCGTTACGGAGGCGGCGCGCCGACCTTGGCCTTATCGGTAGATGCCTCCGTAACTGCTGTTCGGGGGGGTCTCTCGTCCGTCACCGCTTAGCGGCACGCACACACATAGGAACACAAAGCGCCGGCCGTTTCTTAGGCGCGCCGAATCGCCCGCGCGACAAGGCCGCGCGCCCGACACCATAAAACGAGAGGCAGTTGGGTGGTCTCGTCTGGTCTCTTGAGGGGCTGGTTCCATCCTGCCACGCATGGAGAGGGCAGTGAGGTATCTTGTGGGCTGGATTTCCGCGCAACCACAGAGCATATACCCCTGGGTGGCGATTTCTCTCTAGTTAAAATTTTGCCAGGAGGGGGCGTATTCCCGTCTGTGATGACTGATAGTCTATAATTTCTAAGGAAGAGTATGTCTGCCACCTGCGGAGCATGGTGGTTTGCGCTCGATTTAAGCCGAGATAGGGTGGAGGGATTTGGCATCTCCTCTCTCTGTGGGAGTTAGTAATTTCGGCAATTGTCTGGGGAGCCTCGGCAAGAGCATGTGAGTTGGTGGGACTGAGCGCCAGGTGGGGTAGGCGTCAGTGTAGTCGGTCGACTACTTCGTTTCCATAGCTTTCCTCGTGGGCAGGTACCCAGAGTATGTTGATCTTATGGCTGGAGCACCACCGTGAAGGATGCGTGCAGCGTTGTGGCAGATAAAACCTGCCGAATAATTTTGTATCGCTCTTTTCAAGCTGCTTAGGACTAAGCGCGCCGTGAGTCAGTGATGGTGAGTGCGATGGCGGTTTCTTTCGCCGCAGTTGGACAGTGGGCTCGGACTGCGGCTGTGTTTACGAAAATGGATTGTGGCGTGGTTGTACAAGCCACGTATGTGGTTGCATATTGAAGTGGAGCGTCCTTGTGTACTGCGTGCTCGTCGGCAAGCTATGTGGCATTAAGTGCTTGGGCTTTGATCTGGAAGCGCGTATCATGGCGGCCAGATAGCACGTTTTTGGAGGTTGGTTTGATGACATGGCGGCTATAGACCCCTATCGGAATAGGGGGCCGTGGGGTGGACGTCGGCTGTGGGGTTGATGTTGTAACGGCTAAATATGAGCCGGCTGTTTTTTGTGCGGAATCGGTAGATTTCGGAGGTCTTGTGTGCCTCTCTGAGTTCTGTGAGCGTGTTTCAGATGCCGCGTGGGAGGGGATGCTGTGTGCTGCCGTACTCGGGCAGCCCCAGTGCCACTTTGTGCGCTGAAATTAAAAGGCAGTTCCGTCACATATAATAGGGTGTTTGAAATAGAAGTGTGAACGAAAAGGATTGCAAGAAGATGACGAAGATGCGAAAGGATGACGTGTATTAACCGAAGAGTGAAGAAGATGAAGCAGTAGTTGGTGAGGTGTGAAGAAATGATTGGTGGAGAAGAGAAGAAGCGGACGACGACAAGGATGACGTGGACCGACGCCAAGGTCGTAAAAGCGTGAGGCAGAGAGATGAAGAAGGGGGCGGGGGAAGGACACAGAAGCGGAGGCTCCGGCGGGTCAGGAGCGCTTCGGCTGGAAGAGAGCAAAGCCGGCTACTGCTTCGGTGAACTCGAGTTCTACGTCCTAGCACCGCGGACTTCCTGCCGTTCCTCAGCCTGTTCCGGAGAGTCAACGCAGGACGCTACCACCTGCGACGGCCAGGGGTGCCTTCAGTGCTGTTGCCACCCATCCGGATGGTGCCCTCAACGCCAACATCACCAGCGTCACCTCCACGGGCACTTAGACCGGGAGCTGGTGCGACGCCGCCAACGATGCTGCCAGCGACGCAAGCGTGTGCACTTCGAACGCCATCTCGACGCCTGCTATTGGACACATGCAACGCTGCATCAGCACCGAACCGTGAGCACGAACGCCAAACGCTTGCAGTCGAATGGTAGTAGTAGCTGCTGGTAGTAGTGCTCGCGTGTCGGGCGTGTTGGTAGTCTGTGTTTTGTGTTAGGTTTGTTTGGTAGCTTTGCGTGCTAGTGGGTGTGTCACGCAGGGTGTATAAAATGTGCGTCTGCGTGGGTACACCGGTCGCGTAGTCCATTCTTTCGGTCCGAGTGTGCTCCGATGATCCATGACGAGTTCACAGCTTCATCGTTCTTCCGGCTAAGGTGACCGTAAGGGCAGCTGTAGGCTTTGCTGCTAATGAAGAAAGCCTGCCTAAGCAAGCAGAGGCCATCCTCCTCCATTCCTCAGTGGCGTGTGACGCCGCAGCGGAGGAGGCTGTTAATCCGACGATGTGTGGTGCGGAGGCGCTGAACGGCCTCAGCATTTTTTATGTTGTTCTGTATTAGCATGCCCAGAACGTGGATGGTCTGGACCGGAGGCAAGGTATGTGTGTCGACTTGGAGTACAATAGGCTCTTGCTGGTCGGGAGTGGGGAGCCAAACTCGTTTGTCCCGGATGACTAGTAATTCCGATTTTGTGGAGGAGCATGTGAGCCCGTCTGTGGAGTTCGCTGACCTTTCCGCGAACTCGTTGATCTTGTGTTCGCAAGGAAGGCCGCTCCATTGGGGTCGGAAGTCCCCAACAAAGGTGCCCGTCCCGTTCCTGCCTCCCCTTCGTGCGGCGGACGTCCTCGTTTACGCCGCGCCGTCACGGGGATGACCCGCCGGGAAAAACGCTAACCATATACAGCTGTCGACATGTGTGCGTCGTCAAGGGGTGACGAGACTTCGGCGATGCGGGAGAGATACCGCTGGGTGGGGACCGAGTGCTGGGTGACCAGGAAACGGATTATTTCCTTAACGACTGTGTTCTCTTTGTTGCTGTCAACAAACTGGGTCATCGCCTCGTCGGCACATGTTTATAGCATCTGTGGTGCAGTGGGTGGCGTGGGGAACGGAAGTCGCATTTGTGTTGTTTGTGTGGTTATTTGAAACCTCCTTCCCAAATGTTTTAATCAGAACTTTTTCCCCAAATCTCTGATCAGTGGGCGGACCTTATTTTTCTTTCCTTAACCACTGATTGGCGAGATGGGTCGTTTGTTATCTTATTTGTTGCTGTCCGCGC
The DNA here is from genome assembly GCF_052857255.1 of Amblyomma americanum. Taxonomy (NCBI): domain Eukaryota; kingdom Metazoa; phylum Arthropoda; class Arachnida; order Ixodida; family Ixodidae; genus Amblyomma; species Amblyomma americanum. Next base: position 143,909,361 of record NC_135502.1, on the reverse strand, counting down.
TAAGGGCGGAGACAGTGTGTTTAAAACCAAGCGCTCTGGGTTGAGCGGAGGCTGAATTCGTCTGATCCGCGATTTAGTCATGTAAATAGTTTTCTCCTTGCTTTGTTTCTTGTTTTTTTACCTATGTTGTAAATAAATAGTTAACCTTCTCCTTTCCTTGAGTAATGTGAATGTTTGCGAGTAGAACCACCGGGTCATCAAGAAACCCCGATTTCATCATCAAGTAGTTTCCTCTCATCGCCACCGGAAGGGGAACTCAACTGGCGCAGTTGACAGGATCGCAACTTCTTTCCACTCAAGGCATTGGACGGAAGGTGAGAAGAACAAGTCGGTGGGCAAGCTGTTTGGCCTAAAGGAGAAAACGTGAATCTGCGTCGCAAGACTGACGTCGAAAGCTTCAGGATCACGGGTCGAGTTCGAGAGGACGTCGGAGGCTCAAGTCAGCGAGGAGCTGAAGGAGCCGGGCAACAACAAGCCATCGAGGGTTCGAGTCAGCGAGCTGCTGAAAAGAACCAGGCGTCCACATCGAACGGGTTCGAGTCAGCGAGCTGCTGAAAAGTAACCAGGCGACCAAGTCAATCCAGTCAAACGAGGCAGAATTCAGCGAGCTGCTGAGAGATCCAGAGCGCAAGTCGTCCGCATCGAGGAGCCTGTCGTCATCACGGAGGACGACGATATCACCGGGGCAGAGAGCAACCAGTAAGGTAGGAGACCTTTCTGCTTTCTCTGAATTCACCATAACGGTGTAGTGTTTACGTGCTAGAAACGATAGCACGGAAAACGGAGATGGCAGCCGTACGGTATGATCAGGAGGGCAGGATGCGACGAGTTGAGCAGGAGGAGGCTGAACAGCTGAGTGAAATTGAAAATTTGAAACTCCAAATTGAACTGGAAAAGAGAAAACTTGCACAGATGCAGTTAAAATTAAGACAGGGGACGAAAGTCGACAGCGAGGTCTTATTCGCATCAGTTCAATGTTTTGTCTCCATGAAATTTGGGCATTCGATGATTGAGTGTCCGAAAGAGGAAGAACAAGGTGTTCCAGCGGTGAGGGGAGATGTGTGCGAGCTAGTAGCTCAGATAGAGATACTGGCGCCGGCATGCGGCGACTTGCAAACCGAAGGTCAGAGTTCTGAAGCCTGTGTGGATTCAGGGGCCGAAATAACAAAACAGGAGGGTGATCTAACGTTGTGTGCGGAGAAAAAAGACTGTACTGTAGGCATAGGGGCGTTAGTCACACCTGTGAAGCATTTGCTGTCAGAGCGAGCACATATAGAGCAGACCAAAGAGGGGCAGGAGTGTACTTCTCGTGAACAAGCGTTCAGCGTTGCCCAAGAGCAGGTCGGCGCTAGCTCTGAGGCAGCGGGAACGCGCGAGGAAGAGGTAAATCAGGATCTGATAGCGGGCACACTTCTTGCAGGTGATGGTATGCTAGCTGCCACAGATGAGTTGGTTAGCCAGCTGGAGCTTACACTGTGCGCAGCGACAGCAGATGTAGCTGTAGGTGTAGGGAAGTTGATAACACTTAAGACGTCCGCGCTGCTAGAGCAGGCAGAAAGTGTGCAGCTGCAGGAAGTAAATGACAAAGCTAATGCCGAAGAGCATTTCAAAATTTCGCACGAATCTGTAATGAAAAACCTGAGGTTTCAGTAGAGCTTCAGGCTGATCCGGAAGCTGCAGATGTTTATGCAGCAGATTGGGAGTTAACAGCAACAGCTGCAGAGAGTTTCACAGCAGGTAGGGAACTCCGAGATTCGGATACTGCATTCATACCTGCAAGTCTAGACATGAAGTGTAATACCTCATTGCCAGAAATGCGGAACCAAGCTGGTCAAGGTAATTGTGGGACAAGAATGCTCGAGAAAGTTGTCAATGCAGATCCGAAAGCGGCGGCAGCCTTTGCAACCGGCGATATACCGGATAATTCGACAAGTAGAGCCAATCTGGTTCACAAATCTAAAAAGAAACATGAGCTTCTGTTTCGAGATGTAGGCGGCTAGAAATCATTTCTGCCAATTTGGTGCACCGATCTGACATGGTGAATTCTGGAATGTGCAGATTGGTGTCCTAACCTTGTGTGGGCGGATTGAAGTAACCGCAATGTGCGCGCGCGTGTGTGTGTTTGTGGACTGATGGAACAGCCGAGCATACATGGGTGCGCGTGTGTAACTTTGTTCCGGGAAACTGTGGCTGGACTTTAATGTGACACTGACAGCAAGTGTCCGCGTGACATTCTTGGTTGGGAGGAGTGGAGTTCGCTGACCTTTCCGCGAACTCGTTGATCTTGTGTTCGCAAGGAAGGCCGCTCCAGTGAGGTCGGAAGTCCCCAACAAAGGGGCGGCCGTCCCGTTCCTGCCTCCCCTTCGTGCGGCGGACGTCCTCGTTTACGCCGCGCCGTCACGGGGATGACCCGCCGGGAAAAACGCTAACCATATACAGCTGTCGACATGTGTGCGTCGTCGAGGGGCGACGAGACTTCGGCGATGCGGGAGAGATACAGCTATGTGGGAACCGAGTGCTGGGTGACCAGGAAACGGATTATTCCCTTAACGACTGTGTTCTCTTTGTAGCTGTCAACAACCTGAGTCATCGCCTCGTCGGCACATGTTTCTAGCATCTGTGGTGCCGTGGGTGACGTGGGGAACGGAAGTCGCATTTGTGTTGTTTGTGTGGTTATTTGAAACCTCCTTCCCAAATGTTTTAATCAGAACTTTTTCCCCAAATCTCTGATCAGTGGGCGGACCTTATTTTCCTTTCCCTAACCACTGATTGGCGAGATGGGTCGTTTGTTATCTTATCGGTTGCTGTCCCCGCTAAGGGCGGAGACAGAGGGTTTAAAACCAAGCGCTCTGGGTTGAGCGGAGGCTGAATTCGTCTGATCCACGATTTAGTCATGTAAATAGTTTTCTCCTTGCTTTGTTTCTTCTCGTTTTTTTACCTATGTTGTAAATAAATAGTTAACCTTCTTCTTTCCTTGAGTAATGTGAATGTTTGCGAGTAGAACCACCGGGTCATCATGAAACCCCGATTTCATCATCAAGTAGTTTCCTCTCATCGCCACCGGAAGGGGAAACTCAACTCCGTCTTTTAATAAAGATGTGTGAACTTAGTCAAATGGTATTTGGAGGGAGCTTTAGATTTCCGCGTCTGAGTCGTAATTGGTCCAGAGTGTAATGTCATTGGCATATATTGAAAGTTTCATGTGAGGTATGCGTTCTAAGAGTAGAGACAGGCCTCTAATTGTAGTATTGAAAAGGAACGGAGATAGGACAGCTCCTTTTGGTGCTCCTCGGGTGCCTATGATGATCTCGCTGTGGAGGCCTCTGATATGAAGATCTGCCGTACGGTTATTAGGATAGTCGGCCATGTAGTTATAGGTGCAGGTGCCTCACATTCAGGTCTCACAATCATCTGTGAGAGGTTTGCCTGGAAGGAAGCATGTGACACGTTGTCTAAAGCCTTGCTGACGTCTAAGTCTAGGATGTTTCGTGTAGCTCGGATAGGGCTCGGATCGAAGATATCGGGTCGGACTTGTCATATAATGTCTTGGGTGGAGAGGCCGGTCCTGAATCCGATCATAGTGGTGGAATAATGCCCTCTTGGCCTACGTGAGTGTAAATTCTATCGAGTATGATGTTTTCTTGACCTTTCGCAGGCAGGGCGTAAGCAAGATGAGCCGCAGGTTTCCCAGCTCCTCTCGCATGCCTCGATAAGGTATGAAAACCCTTTACCATGAATCCAGGTGCCTGGAAGGCGATCCTCATGCCAGTGCTGGTTGAAGAGGTTGGTTAGTGCCTGGACAGATTGATCGTTGAGGTTACAGAGCGTTTGTTTATATGCGTGGTCGCTAGTGGCCGCATTGGTTTTAATATGGCTGAGGGCGGCGCGGACATCTGCTGCCATGATGTCGGCGTTCATGTTGGGCTTCTAACCGCCCACCTATCTTGAAGGGATGGGATTTCGATAAAAATACTGATGTGTCTGTGTTTGACGGTGGCGAGGGGTTCCTCATTTGTGCCCTGAAAGGCGTTTATGACGCGGATGAGGTTCTTGTGAGATGTGAATTTGGTGTTAGGTGGGTGCAGTTGGTGTCTGAGCATAAATCGCAAGCTTTGCATCCTAGGTGGCTGTTTAAGACGATCGCAGGTTTGACGCCATTGCTCCTGACTCAGTTTAACGAAGTACCTTCGATATCTCATTCGAGGCGAATGCGACGGAACTTGAGGAGTCAATTGTGATTTTGGCGGAGTCAGCGTACATGAAGATTGTGCTGGGCCTCCCGCATATCTATGAATTCGGCTTCGGGAGTGGGTCTATCCTCGTTCTGTGTAGTCGTGGAGGTGGCATTGGCGGTGTCTTGGAGCAGTGAACTTTTTCATGTGTCCAGGCCGTCTAGGGTGTTTGAAGTGCGTTTCGCACGCACATACTTAAAGGCGTACCAGTTAGTGTTCTTGATTGTTCGGTGGGCGCTTTGCTGTGTGTAGCCATAAGGTAGTGCTGAGAACATGGTGGCCACTCCTATGTTCATTCCGAGGTCTTCGCAGTGCGCTTCTCAGATGTTGCGGTTGAAAGTGAGATTGGGGCGGCTGTCCTGTGTGACGCTGTAGCGAGCACAAGTAGGCCTGTCGGGGTCTTGTATTCGTGTCGTTTGCAGAGTTGGGGCTGTCTCCCACAGTTTGTCTCCCTTACAACCGCACGCTTTGTGGAGGTAGCCACACTCGGCATGCGGCGCGTTAAAGTAACCGAGGAAGTGTAGCATCCCTGTTTGTGCAGTCGCGTAGGCCTTGCGAACGAGGGTTCTCTATTGTGCCCTTTTTGTCGCTGTGGGGGAGGGAGGGAATGATTGCAGACATTGAGGATGTGAAATGGGGTTGGTGAGCAGGTGTACCATAGGAACTTCACGAAAGTTTGCAGAACCTTGGGGTAATTTAGGTCTATTTCATTGGCTGTTAAATTTCGGTGCAAAAGGATGACTGTGTTTTGAAAGTTGGCCGATGCCCTTTGTTAGTTTTACGCGGCGTAGCTAGCTGGTATGTTTAGTGTCCATGTATGTTTCCTGAAGTCCGATGATGCGGAGGGTGTGCGCCTGGCCTGCAGGGTGTGCTCTAAGGTTCGCCGTTTTGTCTTGAAGCCCCTGCAATTCAAATGCCACACAGTGATGGTCCATGGTACTAGTCATCGTGTTTCCCGTAGGGATCGGGGCGCTGTGACAGTGCCACGGGTGAGTTTAGAATGCCGCCTACACGTGAGCGCGTGGTCGCATATTCCGACGGGGCGACAGTAATGGGTGTTGGGTAGTTACGCGTGTTGGGAGGCATTGTCGATTTCAGGGGAGTAGCGGATTTCGGGGGACTCATGAAGGTATATCGAGCCTTGCAATACGGGTTTTGATGTTGGTTGCCATTGTGGCGCAGCTTTTTATGAGGTGGACAAAGGTGGTGTGAGTCGAAGGATGGCGTCCTCGAATTTGGACATTCGCGTACCAGATGCCTCGAATTTGGCATCGATGTGCGCTAGTGAGGAGGGGGTGTTCTTTAGGCTAATCAGTGTCCATGCTGGGATTACTGACTGCTTCGGATGTAGGAGCGTGAGCCACTTGTCGCGGTCGCCATTTATGATTTGCTTGTGCTGATTGTAGGCTATGAATTTTAGCGTTTGCTCTAATTAAATTGCAGTTGCTTACTAGCGCTGTATGGAGCACGGACGTTAAAAGCAGTGGGTTCTAAGGCGTTCTGCGTTCACAACACGGTAATATAGTTATCTAGAATTCCGATGAAAACCGTGTCGTATTAAATACCACATCTACTGCTTTGAAAAATATAACAGTGTCTTCGAAAATCTCAACAATTATGTCCTGCCTGGATCATAAAGAGCATCCGATCAGGTCCTCTGAGCGTCTTCAGGCTTGGCTCTTGTTTGGTCTTCATCATTGGCCTTCGGGTCTAACAAAACATCATTGTCGAGATTTCAAACTGACCCGTCTTTCCGGTCGTCCTCGCTGCTTCTATAAAGAAAAATATTTGAAACCAGACAGGTATTCACCAAATCCGGGTGACTCTACAGAGTCGTGTCAATTTTCTGTGGTCACTTCTCTGCCTCCGCTGCTACTGCACCTGCATACGAGAGCAGAAGATGCAGTAGTGTGCAGCGCTACCTTTGGGACCCACGTGAACAAGCGAGTCAGCTGACACTTGCATACATGCGACATCGTAAAACCTGGCTTCAACAAGTAATGAAGTATTTTAAAGACCATAATAATATAATAAGAAATAACGTGTGGGGCATTAGTAAATTTTCTGTATGTATCACACTTCCTCAAGCAATACGCAACGTTTAAAACAAAGCAGGAGAGAACGAACCATTTCGTGTCTCCACTTTACCAAAAATGATCCTAGAAACGTGGCCGAAACTGATGAGAACGCGGAGTCTTAGGCGGTGCAGGAGGAAAGACTGCAGAGAAGGGTTATCTTTAAAGGTGTAGGAAAGCGCGCAGTCTTTTAAAGATTCGAGTTCCTGTAAATTAGTTCACATTAGGTCATGAAGCAAGAGATATCTCACAATTGCATTCAGAATGTTTTTCTGCACACATTGGACAAGCAATGTGTGGAAAATATGAATTAAATGATGACTCCACATTCGTAGTAAATTCAGCTGAAACTATTTTATTGTCTGAATTTCGTGCACAATTAATCGTCCCGCGTGCCTACGATGCTGGATTTATTGAAGCGATGGAGAAGAAACCTCTCAGCAAATGTGCAGAAATAAGAACGTCGCGAACTAGCGGGGCTAGTGGTAATTTTGTGGCCCCTTGTCGGCGGCGGGGGAGCAACAAGACTGTTTGCGGGGCCGGAAGGTTAGCATACAAATGCATAAATTTTGTGATTCGACCATTTGTCTCAATAGCAAGCGTATGTTACCTGTCATAATCACTACAAATTTAAAACAAAACGCACTCTGAGGGCTGTTAAAATGTCCCCACCAATTGGGCATGAGACTTCGGCTGCACTTGCTCAGTAGTGCGAACGTAACCGACGCAAGCAAACTCTTAGCAGCACATTTGTAAAACATTGTTGGAGGCGAATTAATTCTACAGATTTTTAAAGTCAAATTAGTGCGAAGATTCGCAGTTGCCTCTAGCGTGTTGTCTCGTTTTTGTGTCCCTGTGGTTGTCCTTGATTGTGAAAATTATATATTTAATTTTTATATATAGGAGAGTGTCAATAATCAGGTTTCCCGCCTCTTGGCGGTAGGCTTTCCTGGTCCGTTTATTTCTGCCGTCGCTGAAACCTTCCTGCAAAAACAAAACGGCGCTCAAAAAAGAAGACCCGATTTCTCGACATCAAAGCCGGTGGTTGTTCCATATGTTCACCGAGTGTCACACAACCTCAAGAAGGTTGCCGGCAGGCAACACGTGCCCTTAGTCTTCTGTGCCCCCAACAAGCTTTCAAAGCTTTGCCGACGCATTACTGGCGTTTGTGAGGGTGGCTGCAAAAAGAAACATGGCATTTCGTATGTCAAATGCGCTACAGGGGTGGTGTACAGTGTACCCTTTTCTTGTGGGTCTTCTTATGTAGGTCAAACTGGCCGTTGCATTAATGACTGGCTACGGGAGCATGATAGAAATTTAGAAAACAACGACAGAACGGCTAATATTGTACGGCATCTTTCTTCCTGTGACCGCACGTGTAGAGCACGTTTTGAGAAAATTAAGATTCTGGGCAGGAGCGCCAATGTTACAGCACGGCTTGTGCTGGAGGCCTTCCACATCAAAAGGCTATCTGATCGCTGCGCGAGTGATCCTTCCTTGCAGATTTATTCTTCTGATTGGGCGTTTCTGGATACGCTTTTGCCATGTCATAACGCTGGTGTATGACGTGTGTGCCTCCAACTGTCTGCATGATCGGCTATATATTCCGGGTGTTACGCCCCAATAAACAGTTGGTACTAGTAGCGCCCGTCTGTCGTCTTGTGTGTTTCTTCTCTGTCTCTGTCGAAGTTTTGCGCTAACTTCTTCTACAATTGATGCACAGCAAATTCCAAGGAGATATCAACCCGAATCTGATTGCTATGAAAAGCGTTTTCAAAGCTCGTGATGAAATAGTTTCTCCAGTTTAAGAAAAGACCAAGAAAAACACTGCAATGCTCACTGCCAACCGCTAGCTTCTTTTTAACCTTGGCACACAATCTTGTCGCCTTCCAGTAGACGCCTAATGCGTATGGATGGATGGATGGATGGATGTGTGTGTGTGTGTGTGTGTGTGTGTGTGTGTGTGTGTGTGTGTGTGTGTGTGTGTGTGTGTGTGTGTGTGTGTGTGTGTGTGTGTGTGTGTGTGTGTGTGTGTGTGTGTGTGTGTGTGTGTGTGTGTGTGTGTGTGTGTGTGTGTGTGTGTGTGTGTGTGTGTGTGTGTGTGTGTGTGTGTGTGTGTGTGTGTGTGTGTGTGTGTGTGTGTGTGTGTGTGTGTGTGTGTGTGTGTGTGTGTGTGTGTGTGTGTGTGTGTGTGTGTGTGTGTGTGTGTGTGTGTGTGTGTGTGTGTGTGTGTGTGTGTGTGTGTGTGTGTGTGTGTGTGTGTGTGTGTGTGTGTGTGTGTGTGTGTGTGTGTGTGTGTGTGTGTGTGTGTGTGTGTGTGTGTGTGTGTGTGTGTGTGTGTGTGTGTGTGTGTGTGTGTGTGTGTGTGTGTGTGTGTGTGTGTGTGTGTGTGTGTGTGTGTGTGTGTGTGTGTGTGTGTGTGTGTGTGTGTGTGTGTGTGTGTGTGTGTGTGTGTGTGTGTGTGTGTGTGTGTGTGTGTGTGTGTGTGTGTGTGTGTGTGTGTGTGTGTGTGTGTGTGTGTGTGTGTGTGTGTGTGTGTGTGTGTGTGTGTGTGTGTGTGTGTGTGTGTGTGTGTGTGTGTGTGTGTGTGTGTGTGTGTGTGTGTGTGTGTGTGTGTGTGTGTGTGTGTGTGTGTGTGTGTGTGTGTGTGTGTGTGTGTGTGTGTGTGTGTGTGTGTGTGTGTGTGTGTGTGTGTGTGTGTGTGTGTGTGTGTGTGTGTGTGTGTGTGTGTGTGTGTGTGTGTGTGTGTGTGTGTGTGTGTGTGTGTGTGTGTGTGTGTGTGTGTGTGTGTGTGTGTGTGTGTGTGTGTGTGTGTGTGTGTGTGTGTGTGTGTGTGTGTGTGTGTGTGTGTGTGTGTGTGTGTGTGTGTGTGTGTGTGTGTGTGTGTGTGTGTGTGTGTGTGTGTGTGTGTGTGTGTGTGTGTGTGTGTGTGTGTGTGTGTGTGTGTGTGTGTGTGTGTGTGTGTGTGTGTGTGTGTGTGTGTGTGTGTGTGTGAGGGGGGGGGTGGGTGGATGGATGGATGGATGGATGGATGGGTTGGTGGATGGACGGACAGACGGATGGTATCAAAAAGGTATCATTCACATCATCAACCTGACTGCGCCCTTTGCAGGGCGAAGGCCTCTCCCACGTCTCTCCATTAACCCTCTTTGCTAGCTGGGGCACCATGTCCCCGCATATTTCTTCATCTCAGCCGCGCGCCTTTCTGCCACCCCCTGCTACGGTTGCCTTCTCTTCGAATCCCCTCCGTTACCCTTAAATACCAGCCCTTATCTTGCCTTCGCATTATATGCACTTCCCAAGCCCATTTGTTACTTTTGATTTCGAGTAGGTTGTCAATAACTCTCGCTTGTTTCCCCACCCACTCTGCCGCTTCCGGTCTCTTAACACTACACCTATTATTTTGCTTTCCATAGATCGCTGTGTTGTCTTTAATTTAAGTTGGATCCTCTTCGTTAACCTCCACGTTTCTGCCCTATAGGTAAGTACCGGTAAGAGGCAGCTGTTGTATACTTTTCTCTGGATGAATATAAAAAGGTATCAAAATCGATGCAAAGAGAAAGTGTTAATGCCATACAAGTCCATCCGTGCAATACTGGGGACGCGTGGGCGCAGCGACTCCTAAACGTTAGGTAATAGGCCCCAAAAATTGAACTAGCCACCCCCTCCTCTTCAGGGCTGCTTTTTAACGCGAAAGCCTTTAAAGGCTCATTCTTGCGATTATGACCTTGTCCGATCTCAGGTCATGTCTGGTCCCAAGTCATGTCACGCCGATGACTAAATTAACTGGATAAAGAAACAATGTTATTATAAGTTGAATAATGGATACTGAGGTGTGACGCAAAACCGCGTCCACCGAAGCACCGATGCTGGCTTGAGCAACAGATATGGGAAATATCTGTCTGTTGTTGCCAGAAAGAAAGAAAAGGAAAGTACAAAGGTCTTCCCACTGGCTCAAACCGAGCTACAATCGCTACCACGTGCAGATTGTAGGAGAGTTCAATGATGGGATAGAAAGACAGGATAGAAAAGACGCGTGGTATAATGACCCAGGCCAATCCCGGAGGCAGTGCAATACCGGGCCAACCGGTGGCGGAAGTGAGGCAACCTTCAAGCACTCGACCACATTTCGAAACATAAGTCCAATTGGTACCCGTATCAGATATTTTATGGGGTCCTCATCTATGGGAAATGCACATGAAATCGCAGCGATGTCGTCACTGGTCGACTTCAATGGTGTGGCAGTATTCCCGAATACATTCACCAAAATCTTGAGCAACCGTTCGTCGTACTGCATTCTGAGTAGTGTCTTACCATTTCTCTTTGCGTATCGCTTACATGTGTTAGTCAAGTTGGAGGCTGCCTTGCGACATTGCTTCGAACTAATGACATATGCACCAGACGTTGCATGCTTTAAGGCGTGGTTGAGGTGTCCATCGAGATGTCGAGATCTCACAGCTACTGCGTCCTTTCATTTCCTAAACCAGATCTTTCCTTTCCTCAAAACACATTCTTTCGCATTCTTCCACGTAAGCAGAATAATGCACCTGCGCTTGTGCCTACTGCGTATGTGTGTGACATCACTGAGTGCCGCCACCATCGATCGCGAGGTGTGCTCAACAGGAAAGCTTGCCAGATGCCTCCTTAACGCCGATCAGGAAGGATGCCGCCTAAACGCTCTCGTGTGTCAGTATGGTCGGTTGGGACCCGTATAATATCTGATACGGGTCCCATTTGAACGCAACATATTGGACTTATTTTTGGAAATGTGGTGGAATGCTTGAAGGTTGCTTCACTTCCGCCACCGGTTGGCCCGGTATTGCACTGCCTCCGGGATCGGCCTGGGTCATTATACCGCGCGTCTTTTCTATCCTGTCTTTCTATCCCATCTTTGAACTCTCCTACTATTTGCACGTGGTAGCGATTGTGGCTCGGCTTGAGCCAGTGAGCAGGCCTGTGCACTTTCTTTTTCTTTCTTCCTGGCAACAACAGGCAGACAGACGTGTGTCACCAGCAACCAAGTGTGCGCGCGCTAACGAATGACAGCGACGCAAGCAGCAACACCGCGCTAACGGCTTTCACCTCACCACACTTTAGGTAAACAAAATGCTTCCTGAATTTTTAAGGGATCTCAGAAATCACAAATCCATGCATTTAATGCACATATTTAACGCCCAAATCCTGAAAAAAATCGGGTCTCGAGGTTGCGCACAAGCCCACAAACACTGTTGCGCTTTGCCTACCTGTTCCCAAAGACCGGCCACCGAGAGAAAGAGCCCAAGGCATTGTCTACAAAATTCCATGCGCCGACTGCGACGCAAGCTACATCGACCAAACAAAAAATTCAAGGAAAGAATTCGGCAACATAAAAACGACGTCCGCAAATTCGCACGAGAGCGCAATCCAGTAGCCAAACATTCCGAGGACTCCGACCATAGAATCAACTTCCAAGAAAGCCGCATCCTCGGAACCGAAACAAATTGCCACAAAAGGCTCCTTCTGGAATCCTGGCATATCCAAACCTCCCCGAACAATATAAACCGCACGAAAGGAATCGTGTCCACAGTATATGCCCAGGGACTTCGCTCTTCAACTCACGAAAAAAGTCGCCATTCACCACCTCCCTCCAGTGCGCCAGCGTAACTAACAGCCTAAACCCCCTCCACCGCGCCTTTCGCGTCACAGCGGTCGTTCCTTTGATCCCCCCTCCCCTCCATACTTTAAAGACGCTAGCTACTGCCCTCAGTCACCCCTGATGAAGGAGCCGGGTCGGCTTCGAAACGTTGGGATAAAGTTAAAATTTTTGGTTGAGATGTGCAGTTCACTATACGTGCATTTAATGCAGAGGACATGAAATTATTTTCGACACCAACCTAGTTAAAATCTCTAGTAATCACATTTCTACATGGTGGGGTTCAGGCACGCGCAAGGTCCTCGCACTCCTAAACCAGCTTGACCTTGTTTAACGAAAATCGTGACTTAGTGACAGCAGCTAAAATGAAGAAAACTGTGGTGGCAGAAGAGAAGCGTGCATGGGTGAAAAAAAATCAGCAGAGAGAAAAGTAAGTTCCGCCTCATAGCCACATTGAGTGCGAAATAATTGGTGCCATTGCAGCGGGAATCACATCTGACCCAGATGCCATGAAAATTCAGTGCTATATATATAGGATGTATGATAAAAGAGTGGCATATTGCATTAAAATAGGCAGGTTCCCAGTTCTGAATTTTGCTTGCTGTAAAAATGACCAATGCCTCAGCAAACGTTGTGTTCGACTGGCATCGGTGAAAATCCTAACAAAATATTTCATATCTCCGTTGATATTTTACCTGCCAGTCTAAAAAATTCAGAAACATTAAACTCAGTTTTTTAGTTTGATTAAATGTACACATTTCTTAGAAAATTTTTGCACACTACTGACTATTGAAAACATTTCATCTATTTATTTATTATGGACGTATTTAAACATTCCATTTTTTGTAGTTAAAGGACATATTTTGTCATTGTCACAGTTGAGTGCTTGCGACGGCACATCTAAAGATAAAAAACACGTTCAGATGAAGAAAGCAGAACAAAAAGTATTACAAATAGGTGATGTGGCCGGTGTCCTCATAACTCACTAGAGCCGCCTTTTTAAATGACTTATCTAACAAGTGAAATTTTGTCTCTTGAGCGACGTGAGCAAAATATACAGATGTTCATGCGACCTAGACTTAGCATCGAAACGAACGTTTAGGATAACTAGACACCTGAAGCGCTATGTTTGCCAAAAAAATGGGCATACAGAGTTCTCTAGATAACCTATTCTGCTCTGCAATACAAGCGTTCCATATTTGTTGAGGGCAACCGAAAACTTGATTACTTCTTTTTCATTCTTTATTAACACAGTATGGCGTACAAGCCAACGCAGGCGGTGCTTGCAGCCTCCTTTTAGTGCATTTTCGCTGATTTTACTCACTGTATCGTTCATCTATTCACGGCCTTTCTCCGACATGCACTCACCATTCCCAATACGCCTTAAAGCTTGTAGACCAGCTTTGTCTAATGTGATCAGAATGGGCCACTGCTTTATCGACGCTCGCCATAAGTTTTTTTTCGCACTTCTTTTGAGTTTCTGTGCATGTGGTTGTTTTTATTTTATGAAGGAAGTGCTTTTTTTTTCAGTTTGTCCTTCCGCCTGAAAAAATATTTAAACTCCACAGTCTCTTATTTGCTCTCTGTTAAACTCACATCGTCAATAAAAAATTTAATCTCAATACAATATACATGAAGCACGGGCGCGCACTTGTGTATCGAATTCTCCCTCATAATATTACAATGATTTAATAGTCGCACGTCATCCATATTCTTGGAGTGCACCTCTGGCACGGAGGATGCTGCAGACGAGAGCAATGGGCCATCCGTTAAAGGTTGAGACGGAAGTTGCTAAACTACATTCCGTGATTTTTTGAATAAAAAGCAGGACTATAAAATCGTGTCAGAGAAAGGTATGTATATACCTTTATTAAACCTGTTTATTCGGCGCTATTTCTTAAGGTAATCTGTGCTGCAATATGCACAAAGGACTTCTTGCACTCAAATTCTTTCCCTTGCAGCTATTAGGGGCAGCCAGCAGGCGCAGTCGTCCCTTATTATTCTTACTTTGAAAGAATTAGGGTATGTTCCTTTTTAACGATTCAAATAAGTTCATGTAGTGATGTGTCATTTTCGAGTTCGCCACCCATTTTTCAGCAGAATATCTCGACTAGCAGTGAAATAGGGTTGCAAAAATACAACGATCACATGGATACTGCCGGTGTGATGCGAAGCCTGATTAGTTTGGGAGCACCCGCTCAGTGTGCTGCCCTCGAAATCAGGCGCTGTTGCATTTTTCCCGACTGAGTTGACTAACTAGACTGGAGAATTGTTTTTCTTTTTTTCATGTATCTATGTTTTCGTCACATCTGTTCAGCAACCGCCATATAAAAGAAGCTAAAAACTCACTGTCGGCAGCTGGAGAAATTCCGTGCTTCGTCCTGCAGTGCCGCGAGTGCCGGACATGCTGTTTTTATAATAAGGCTTCGAACTTAATGCTGTACCAACCATGTCTTTCTGATCAGAATCTATCCAACGCAGGGCTATGTTCTATACAAAAATGTGAAGACTAGAATTGTAGAGTCAACTTCCTCCGACATGTGGTTTGCGCAGATGTAGCCAACAAAAAATTGTTCCAATATCAGCCCCTCACAATAATGCGCAGAGCAAGCACGCCGCTCACTATTTTGACTAAAAGTATTAAAACAGAAATAAAAAACAAATGACTTAGTGTGAGAGATGTTTGGAAGCATGAAAGATACAAGTGCTCTAACGCACAGCCCTATGACGTATATTTGATCTTCGTTGACTTGTGATCAAAGCTCCTTGCGCAGATTTAAAAGCACATAACTACAGTATAATGTTTTCAGCTCTACTTGCCACAATGGAACGTCGCTAACTTTGCAAAAGACTCTGTGAGAGATGTCTTATGCCGTAATTTTCTCATTTGTCCATGAACAAACTGACAATGGGAGAAGGAAAAGGCTGGTTTTCAACTGAGTACAATACTCGAGCTACCGACCGAAACAGAGTGCTGTTGCCTATAGACCTCGCCAACGCGATATGTTTTCATTATTGTTGTTACGCCAAATTTCAGTACACGAGGTGCCAACATCATTCCACATACTGCACGTGGTTTTCTGTAGCCATTAAATGGCACAAAATGTCGCCATGGGAGCCAAGACAGCTCGCACTCTCAGGCTGACTGTGATGGTGAAGCAGTCAAGCATAGTGCATTCGCTGAGTCTTGGACAAATCTGTTCTCGAAAAAAGTCGATGCTGACAGGAGGTCGTGTTTTACTTGCGTCGTATTCGCTTCCCCATCCAGGAGCCAAAGGTGTAAAGGAGAATATCCCCAGGGCAAGGAACTATAGAAGGAGGAAATAGAGATTCTTTCGCCACAGCATTTACTTTCCCCTTTTCAATTCCGGCTAACGCTGGGTAGGCACAGCTTGTCCTATTTCCAAGTTTGATGTTTCGCCTCATCGGTTTACAGCGCCCAGAGGACCAATATTCTTGGGACACGGTATCTACTACGTGCTCGTGCGAGCAGGTTATCGCAGCGTGGTTCTCTCGCAGGCGTGCCTTCGGTTTCTTCGATGCTTGCGCGAACCGTTGTGCATTGCTGCTCGGCTAAGGTTTCTTTCACATTTATGATAGTCGTATCTTTTTTTCTTCTAGCATGCTCTCCATGTTACTTCAGAGTCCGAAAAAGTAAAGTTTTATGACGACGCTCACGGCAACTTTTATTTTCATGTTTTCTCGTCTGCTTTCCAGATCCAAGAGCGTAAAAATTCCACGTGACCTAAAGTCGCAGCCGTGGAAGCCGAATTTTCACAGCGCAAGAAAATTGCATGTTTTCTTTTGTCATCATCGCTTCTTCCTACTAGATTATAGATCTATTCTCAGTGAATATTGCATGCGAATTCTTCTACTATGCTGTTCTTAGTACCATCCCTCGTGCGCAGGCTATTTTTGTTCCTTAATGCGGGTTCTTTTTTATGCACTTGGTGCAGAATTTAACTTCGACCTAGTTCCATTATTGATTCTATCCACCCTCAGGCAGAAACTCAGAAGAATAGGATGGGATTCCAACCCAGTTTTTAAAGCGATACGCTGAGTGAATATCATTTTTCTTGACGATAATCTTGACGATAAGTAAACATACTAACTTTCCTCGAGGATAACGCGTTCTTTTATCAGCATCAGCACGGGTTCCGAAGAGGGCTATCTACCATAACACAGCTCACAGAAACGATACATGTTTTTAGTTCAGCCATAGATGCCCAAGAACAAATAGATGTCATTTGCGTAGATTTTGCAAAAGCATTTGACAAGGTTCCACACTGTAAATTACTTTTCAAGTTACACAAAGCAGGAATTAGCGAAACCATTCTTAAGTGGATTAAAGCCTATTTGAATAATCGCAGGCAGGTTGTGCATGTGGATGATTGTTTTTCTTCTACATTAGAAATATTTTCTGGCGTTCCTCAAGGGTCGGTTTTAGCTCCATTACTGTTCCTAATTTATATTAATGATATTAACGAGGTTACCGAGTCTCCCGTAGAATTGAAGCTTTTTGCAGACGACTGTTTAATTTATTCTCGAATAACACAAGCTGCCGACCAAATTAGAATAAACCGTATCCTTAATTCCTTGCATCTTTGGTGCGAAAAATGGGGCATGGAAATTAATTACACAAAATCAACTTTTACGCATATAACTAATAAGAAGACTTTGCAGTTATTTTCTTATAATGTTAGAAAAAATAATCTAAAAAATGTTGATACCTTCAAGTATTTAGGCGTCACAATTGCACATAATCTGCAGTGGCATAAACATATTAATAATGTGTGCTCGACAGCTTCCCAAAAACTTTACTTTCTGAGGAAGAAATTGGAACATGCAACAAAAGATGTCAAACTGATAGCTTACAAAACATTCATCCGCCATCCTTGGAGTACGCTTGTGTCGTCTGGAGCCCGCACCAAAAAGTTCTAAAAGATAAACTGGAACGAATCCAAAGAATGGCTGCTCGGTTTATATCGTCAAGATACAGAAGAAGGGACTCAGTGACGGAAATGCTGAACTCATGTGGGCTCGAGTCACTGGAAAATCGAAGGAAAAAATCAAGACTAAAACTTTTCTTTCAAATAATTCAAGGGCACTTCAAGATAAAATCAGATAGATATGTTCAGCCTCCGGGAAGACGGAGCGCGAGAACAAGCCACACTCGATCGATCAAGCCTTACGACTCACGTATTGATGTTTTTCGTTACTCTTTTTTTCCTGATGACATCGAAATTTGAAATGCTTTGCCTGTTGAAGTTGTCGAACTATCGGAAGTGCACAAGTTCGAACGTTCTATCGATATTTTGTGTCGGGGGCACCCAACTTGATGTTATGAGACATGAATTTTTTCTGTTGTACATTGCATTGTATTCCCTCCCTGTAACGACCCTCAAGCGAGGGTCAACAGTTGTGTTCCTTTTACCCCTTTCATTTCTTTGACGTCAGCCCGAAGGGGAAAGGTAGAAGTTGTTGGATGCCGACGTCTTGAGGTTCTAAACTTGCTCAGTCACATTACTCGTGGAACTTCAGGAAGTAAACTGTTTAATCACACATAAAATAGCTAAGACAGAACGGAAGGTACAACAAGGAGAACAACTATGTACATAGTGATTGATCCGCAGAGTGACCAGACGAAATCAACCCCCGGTCCCACCAAAACGTCTTCTTTTAATCCCTAAGTCCCCGCCCTCAGTGGGGACACCAACCAATTAGGTCAAAACACAAGCACGCATCCAATCAAGGACCGGGGAAAGGAAAACACATCCAATAAAACACATGGGAGAGGGAAACACATTGAAAAAGAGACAGAGGAGCGTAAAACACGCCCAATCAAAGATTGGGGAGAGGGGACAGGTCACTGTCACGAATACTAACAATTCCCCTCTCGGATCACTCCATCCTCCCCCGCGGGGCGGCATGATTACTCGCTTAAAGAGCATGCGAGGGCCACACAGATTGTCGAAAGCCGTGCCACTTAAGGCTCCACCGCTCCCCAATTCTTCCTGATGCCTCACGTGCACAGGAAGTGCCTGCCAGTCATATGGAGCTGATAAGCGCTCACAGTGAACACGAGGAACGCGTCTTCAAAATTGCCTCCTAGCCACACACTGAACGACCGCCGCCCGGGTAATGGCCTTGGGCAGCGTCGCCGCGGTAGGGATGAAAGGCGACGCGCCTTCGTTGCTGCTTCTCGGAGCGGGCTGCGAACAATGGGGCCCGGCCAAGCTGGGTCGTCTGCGCACCCCGAACTCCCCTCCGTCGCCGTCCGCTTGACTCGTTAGTTCCATGTGGAGTCAAAAGGAAATGGATCACAGCGTACGCACTCTTGTCCACATACAGGCGGCGTTCCGTACGTGATTACTTGAGGCTCCGGATGTGTCCAAGCCAGCCGCGCACGACACCTCCCCACCAAGTGTGCTGCATAACATCTTGGAATGAAGCACACACAGAAAACCAAAACAGACCAACGTGCCGCGGGCCCGGAGCCGAAGAAGCACCATCTGCCGCTGCCGAACCATATGCGTTGCCAAAGCCTCAGGGTACACCTCCATACATGACATAACTCCAGGCCCTGGATACCCCCACGCCTCTAGTTGGCAGCTACGAGTCGCGACATTGCATCGGCATTAGCGTTTTGCTCCCCCTTTTTGTGCTCGACCCGGATATCGAATCTCTGCAGAGCGAGTGCCCAGCGTGTCAGCTTGGCGCTGTGCGGACTACTCAGAGTCAATTATTTGAGCGGGTTATGGTCCGTTATGACCCTAATTTGTGCGCCACACAACCAGACTTCAAGTCGTCCTAATGCCCAAATGATGGCATAAGCCTCCTTCTCGATAGTCGCCCAGCGGGTCTGAGCCGGGCTTAGCTTTTTGCTCAGAAAAGCGATAGGCTGCTCGCGGCCCTCGTCATCGCACTGGGCAAGGCAGGCACCCACCGCGTAGTCCGAAGCATCGATTGCGAGCACGAACTCCTTACTTGGGTCAGGCGCATGAAGTGAGGATGCGCTCTTCAAGCAAGCTTTCACCTCATCAAAAGCTTTCTGCGCCTCGTCATCCCATGGGAGCCGCTGCGGTGTCCGCCTGTTAGTTAAGCTCGTCAGTGGGAGCACGACGCGAGAATAGTCGGGGACATATTGTCGGTAATAGTTAGCTAAGCCCAGAAAGCTTCTGAGCTCCTTCTTTGTTTGGGGCCTCGGCATCTCGTCTATCGCCTTGACCTTTCCTGGATTAGCGCTGTGCTTCCCCGACCCAACCACATGGGCCAAAAATTCGACTTCTCGTCTCGCGAAATGACATTTGCCTGCGTTCACGGTGAACCCGGCGGCTGCGATCGAAGCGAGCACCGCCCGAACGTGCCTCAAATGCTCCCCCCAGGTGTCTGAATAAATCGCGAGGTCATCTATGTAGGCGCATGCGTACTCGCGGTGCGGTGCTAGTACCTGGTTTATGACCCTCTGAAATGTCGAACTCGCATTTCGAAGGCCGAAGGGCATGACCCTCCATGCGTACTGCCCCACCGGAGTGACGAATGCCGTGAGGGCCTGTGCCTGCTCGTCAAGGGATATTTGCCAATAGCCTCTCAGCATGTCTATTAGGCTGATGAAGTTGGCCTTCGCTACTCGGAACAGCAGCTCGGACGGTAGGCTCATCGGAAAGGCGTCCTGCTCGGTTATCGCATTCAACTTTCGATAATCGCAGCACAGGCGCAGCCCCCCATCCTTTTTAGCGACGCAAACCACTGGGTGAGCATGAGGACTCTCAACGGGATATATTAGTCCCCACTCCAGGAGCTCATCTACTTGCCTCTCCACTTCCTTCCGATACGCCATCGGGACCTTGTACGCATGGCCAGGCCGTGGCTGAGCACCCTCCTTTAGCACGATTTTGTGCGCTCCTAGCGTGCATTTGCCGGGCCTACTGCTGAAAACCTGGCCATTCTCCTCGATCAGTGCCACCGCGGTTTCCCCTTCGCTGCAATCTGCTGCTACCGCGCCCGCTAGAACCTCGTCAACCCGCTTCTCCCTCTCTTCGATTTCTTCGTCAGAACCCTCGGCTTCTCCCTGTTCTTGCGCATGGACACGATCGCTCAGAAGCTGTTCATAGTCTTCGGGAGTGATTAACGCGCTTATCCCAATTATAAGCTCGTCTGTGACTGCACACAGTATGCCCCGCTCCGACGGGTCAAATGATACTCGCGGTGCTCCCTGAGTTGTTACTAGGGGAACGTACGCCAGCTCCGCGAAAACCTGCTTTCCGAAAGCCCCGGTGAGTTTTATTGTTGCCCCCGCGCATTCATATCGCGGCACGAGCGACCTGCGGATGACCGTGATGTCGGCCCCTGAGTCAATGCGCGCACTTATAGCGTTCCCGCTACTCAACAAAGTCACCTCTCCGGCGCTGACCTTCTCCTCCGCGGGCTGCCTTTCCACTGAGCCGTGCACTGTCTCCCTGTCATGCAAGGGGACCGATATTCGGGCGATTACTGATTTCTGGTCTGCGCGTCCGCCCCCCATGTCTGGCTTTTCCGCGGTTTGTCTTTTTGGGCAAAATCTTGCGATGTGCCCATGCCCGTGGCAATGGAAACACTGTCCACGTCCCCGGGGCCGCGTGTTGTTTGGTCGGGACTGGGTTCCGTCGCGCTGTGTTACCTCGACTGCCTCATTCGTCGCCACCGCCACGCTCGCTGCTTTCCCGACCTTATATCTTCGGCTTTCGTCGTGGTTTTCTGCCAGCGTGACAATCTCACTAGGTTTTAGGAATCCTGGCTTATTTAGAGCAACGTGCGCTCTCGCCTCTGCACTGAGGGCTTCCTTTAGTCGGTCCGCGACGGCTAGCAGTTTGAACTCCTCTAACGAAGTTACCTGACAGCTGTTTAAATAGTATTCCAGGTAGTTCTGCATGCGTACCGCTAACTGCTCCCACGTCTCATTTGGGTTTTTGTTCGCGGATGAGTAAAGACGCTTGTATTCGGCCGCAGTGAGCCTCAAGCCGTCTAACACTTTAGCTTTCAGGAGTGCGTACTCGCTCCTTTCCTCTGCGGACAACCGCGTGAGTAGCATGCGTGCCCTCTCGCTTAGGTGTGGCAAAACTAGTCCAGCCCACCACTGGGTTGGAGCTTCGTATGACCCCAACGTGGCCTCTACGTCCTCGAACCACCCTGGTACCAGGGCTTCTTGAAGCGGCATCGGCGTGAGGACGCCTTTCATAAGGTTAGCAAATTTCAACCTTCTGTCCTCGTCCATTCTTCCGCTCGCTCCCGCGCTCTCACCAAGCCCACCCGCTGTTCCGCTCTGCTTAAGATTCAGCCTTGTATTTTCCAAAGCCAACCGCTCCTTTTCCACCGCTAGTTCAGCAATTCGTAATTGCACTTGCAACTCGGTCATTTGTTGCACCGGCGCGCTAACTGTCAGAGGGTACGTCGGACCCTCATTTGCCTGACCCGCGGCTGCCAACTCTCCGTTTCCTGCCCCGTTCTCCATCTATTTCTGTTTAACACTGTCACTTCTCAAAACCCAAGGCTTTGGCATAAGCACAAGCCCGACAGAAAGAGAAAGGTACTCGCCTGGCTACCAAAGCTCCGCTTTACGAGGCTGCCGGAGCCCCAGCATGGAAGACTGGCCCGGAAGTTGGTCGCTGCGCCGGACGGTCCCGGTTGGAACTCGTCTCCTTGATCCGCGTCGTCGTCGGCTCCTCCTGATCAACAGCGCCCTCCTTGACTCTGGTCACCTGGTTCCTTCAGCTGCCCGCTGACTTGGACCTTCAGCGTCACGTCGGCGTTGACCAGCTGTCACGCTTGAAATCTCCTCTGGACGTGCCACGCTATAGCTCGTCCGCCGTCTTGTACTTCCGCCCTCCTTCAGTTGCCTCGAGTAGGAAGACGTCGCATTTCTGTCGACTGCGCCAGTTGGGTTCCTTTTACCCCTTTCTCTTCCTTGATGTCAGCCCGAAGGGGAAAGGTAGAAGTTGTTGGATGCCGACGTCTTGAGGTTCTAAACTTGCTCAGTCACATTACTCGTGGAACTTCAGGAAGTAAACTGTTTAATCACACATAAAATAGCTAAGACAGAACGGAAGGTACAACAAGGAGAACAACTATGTACATAGTGATTGATCCGCAGAGTGACCAGACGAAATCAACCCCCGGTCCCACCAAAACGTCTTCTTTTAATCCCTAAGTCCCCGCCCTCAGTGGGGACACCAACCAATTAGGTCAAAACACAAGCACGCATCCAATCAAGGACCGGGGAAAGGAAAACACATCCAATAAAACACATGGGAGAGGAAAACACATTGAAAAAGAGACAGAGGAGCGTAAAACACGCCCAATCAAAGATTGGGGAGAGGGGACAGGTCACTGTCACGAATACTAACAATTCCCCTCTCGGATCACTCCATCCTCCCCCGCGGGGCGGCATGATTACTCGCTTAAAGAGCATGCGAGGGCCGCACAGATTGTCGAAAGCCGTGCCACTTAAGGCTCCACCGCTCCCCAATTCTTCCTGATGCCTCACGTGCACAGGAAGTGCCTGGCAGTCATATGGAGCTGATAAGCGCTCACAGTGAACACGAGGAACGCGTCTTCAAAATTGCCTCCTAGCCACACACTGAACGACCGCCTCCTGGGTAATGGCCTTGGGCAGCGTCGCCGCGGTAGGGATGAAAGGCGACGCGCCTTCGTTGCTGCTTCTCGGAGCGGGCTGCGAACAATGGGGCCCGGCCAAGCTGGGTCGTCTGCGCACCCCGAACTCCCCTCCGTCGCCGTCCGCTTGACTCGTTAGTTCCATGTGGAGTCAAAAGGAAATGGATCACAGCGTACGCACTCTTGTCCACATACAGGCGGCGTTCCGTACGTGATTACTTGAGGCTCCGGATGTGTCCAAGCCAGCCGCGCACGACAGTCAACAGTATCAATAAATAAATAAATAAATAAATAAATACATAAATGATAGAAGCTCCACAGATTTACAGCTGAATTTTGTAAATGCCTATAATATCCAATGGAATCAACAATTATTAGGATAGAATTGCTCTCGACCGAGAAAGGTGCCTAAAAGTGATTTTTAGCTGGAGGTCGCTACGCCAATTTTTCATACACCAATTCCCAATGTGACACAAGTTTGGTGCCACCCTTCCTCAACCTTTAGACGTTGCCTGTGGTAGCACATTTGAGCTGTGGCACGAATAAAAATTAAAGTTTGTACGTTGAAGATTACTGTTTGTGCGACATTCTTGTACTGGGAGTCTGCAAGAGAGCGCAAATTGCGTGTTGCTCTTCATTGCAAACATGTATATCAGATAAATAAAATATAATACCACAAGGTACCAATCATATTCAGAGGCGAAAATTTATTAGATGAAAAAAGAGCAAATTTTCAATAGAATTAAGGCAACTAATGTCATGGCCGGGCTGCTAAAGTAATGAATACGAGTTCCGAAGTACCTAGGCAGCGAAACTTCGCTATTAAACATTAAAAAAATAGCTAGTAACTTTGGGCAAAAGTTGTATACAACAGAAATATCTATCGACTTCAGAAAGGTGTTTTACTTCATTTAGTTTGATATATTGATATATAAATGTAATGAGTAAGGCATTAGGGGAACCAAAGTTAACATAGAAATTATCTAAAGTGACATTCTTCATTCCAGATCAGTTCAAAAAGAAATAAGATTCTGTGCCCCACCAGGGTTCATTGTCGAGCCGCTTATTCTTCTCTTATAGACTAGTGGTATTATAAACGTCCTTTTAATACCTCACATAAGGAAATATGCTAAAGACAACAACATTTTCTTCTTGAAAGATCTCCCTTTGTTAAAAAGAAACAATATTCACCTCTGTAATCTTCCTGATTATCTTATACTAAGTACAGTACGTACTTTGGGATGAAACACTGGAAAAGAAAGACATGATATTTTGGCGTCATAATATCTGCCCTGATAATAATAAAGAAGTTATATTCCCTGGAGTCATCTTACGTTGCACATACCGTGGGTTTCTTGGACTTAAATTTAAAAGAAATTGAAACTGGTCGATTCACTTTTACAGAATGAAAGCTGAAATTACATGATACGTAGGCATTGATGATAAACATAAAACATCAAGTGCCTCTTCTATAACAAAAAATAATCAAGTTTACTATAGCCGTGTTCATTCAGGTCTCCAATATCGTTTTTCGATTTGAATGCCATGAAGGAAAATATTACATGGTTAGTTTCGAAACTTCATAGCAGCGCTAGATATATTAAACTGCAAACGCGCTGTATAGAAGCCCCTCTGCTCCCCTATTCAGGAGAAACAATAAATTAACCGCAGCAAATCTTATTAACAAACAAAACAGCCGTTCTGTATTTCAAGATATCAGGATCAATGCAACGTCTTCTTCAGGTGTTGTCTTCAAAAAAACACAAATAAAACACGAAGTAAATAAGAAAAAAAAGTGAAAAATATAGACAAATTACGGCATGCGGAAGCAATAATTCAAAATAGCAGACTTTCTTATCATAATCTACATATCAACGTTATTGTGAATGAGCCATCATCATTTGGATATTCAAAAAAGGGTAAAAGAACTTGTATCTGTTTTCACTTTAGGAATAAATGTTTAATCTTTAACAGAAGATCGCATACAATATTTATTGTATTTGCCATGCGCGTAGGCACTCTATGCAGTTGCTTTTACTGTGTTCTTGGGAGCCGTGAATTCGGGGAAGGCAAGTAAAGGAGACTGTCACTTAGTCATTCGGGCCTTTTATTCATCCTCATACGCAGAAAGTCTTTCGCTTTCTGCCAGGTAAACTACCATTCTAACTCCGAATAACTGCTAATGTAATTAGTAGTGTGGTAAGTGTGCTGAGCTGTCCCACGTGTGTATTATTTTGGAAAAACTGCCCAAAATGCCCAAAATGCCCAAAAGGCGACACAGGCCCAAAGCTGGTATGTCTGCAAACGATCACATAGTGTTGCTGCCACATATCAGATACCATGGGGATAATTTATACCCTCCATGTGCTGTCTCGAACATCGGCCCATAGCAGTGATATGCTCGTTGGCTATAGTTCACGCGTCCTGTAAAATTTCTACCGCGGATACTACACAGGGTAAAGAAGAGAAGCGATTAAAGTATCTAAGAGAAACCTTATAATTTGTTTTGTAGAGAAGAAAATTTTTACTTTCACGGACCTGCAAGCAAAGTTTAAACATGACCCATTACTCCGCTGTAAAAAGGTGAACCGTGAAGTCCTTTCCTCGACTGGCCGATCATCGCGAGGATTCCGTTCATCCATTGCGAATTTAACCAAACTGGGAGTGAAGGGAATCTGTCAAAAATTTTCATTAATAATTTTCAAATGTGTGACACAGCTAATTAGACAATAATTTCATAATTGTATTCCTGGAGCCAATTGCGTGTGTCTAATACTCTTCGCTTAAAATACTTATCTTAAGCCTAGGTTATTGCACACCTTGTGCAGATGAAGTGGCAGATTTCCAAACGTCCCCTTCCGAAATTTTTTATTCACTTCGCTGACATTATCTGTACCCGTGAATTGAAGGATCCTGTACTCACAGAGGATTAAGTTAGGAGGCCAATTTTGAATGCCTATAGTCGTTAGAAGCCAGCAGGGTTTACGAGCTCAACGCACTGCAGCCAGAAGTACCAAAACAACACGGTGATTTCATTTATAACGTGCGTAGAAATGTTATTCGGCATAGTGTGTTTACTTAAGCAGAACGTATTAGTTGCCCTAATTCCATGAAAAGCCATTCTGATCTTTAACTTTTCTGTTTTCTGGTGTTCCTGCTATCACTGAAGAGGTACATATATTTTTCCAAATCTCCACAGCTCTTGCCGATACGTAGTACAAGAACGTTGGAAAAATATATTGCTCAGTGCACAAACGTTATCATTCGTGCCACACACTTAATCTTGTACCACAGGCGCCGTCTGATGGTTAGAAAGGATTTCGCAAATCCAGGGTCAGTTCGGGCATTACAAAACAGGAAATTGGCTTGGGGATTTGAATCTGCAAACGCTATCAACACATTTTTCGGGGCAGTGCCAATGGCATGCTGATATTGTAAAGAGTGTTATGCCCGTGAGATGGCGCCAAGCTTATTACATGTATGCAGTGTCAAATAATGCCTAGGGTTATTTGCCCGCCAGGAGCCGGCTGTTTTGGTTCGTGCTTGCGGCAACGCAAGGCATGATATAGTATCACGCGTGGGATCGCGACGCCGCGGATTCGGGGCCTCCGCGTCTAAGGTCATTTCGTGCTCGTAACATCACAGTGTTCACCGCCATGAACGAAGGCGCAGGAAACTTCCTGAACGAAAACACTGACAATTCACTTAGGATGCCTGTTGCACAGTTACGCCACCGCCGTGATTCGAGAGTCCGAGTACCTTGCCCACATGGCTCCTACAGTTCGAAGATCACTGCTTCCCAACGGGAATTTAAACAGCTGCATAGGATGTGTCGGTGCATTCTCTTGTTTACTGCATGGAGCTGCAAGCGAGAACTGTCGTTGCGTAAAAAATGCTTGGGGACGACGACCTCAAGGACATTGTGGCTGTCAAGAAGGCATTCAGCGTCCTTTTCATCTACCCCTGCAAAAAGCTATACGATTCTGCCCGCTTTCATTGCAGGACGTAGCAGCTGGGTGTGACAGCCGATGCTTTTTTGACCGTGCTGCGAACGATGGTAAAGCGCTACAAGTATTCATCTTCTTCTATGGTCGATTGGTTTCTTCCAGACTACCTCATCGTCTGTTTACTCGTCCGCCAGCTTTCGTACCAACTATGTCTTAACGCGGAGTTATTGATGCAAGAAGCGCTGACTCAAGCGCGTGAGCACGAAGACTTACAAAAGGCGCAGAACATCGCGACTCAGCAGAACCCTTCTCGCTCGCCGTCGGCGCCACGCGAGTGAGCAAAGGAAAGTTATCGTCCAAAAATAAGCATGACCATCTTCGCTCGTTCTAAATGTGTGTGCCGCATCCGCATGCGGAGGCAGTAATGTAAACTTTATTGGTCATTAACATCACATGTAGGCGGCAGAGCACCCTCACGCCCAGTTGGAGGGGACTGCGAAGTGGGTCCCTTCGTAACAAATGGTGTGTCAGTCCCTGGAGGGCCAGCCTGTTATTTGCACTAGTGATGGTGCGCCGTTAGTCTTGTAGTGTTGAGCTTGACATCAGTTCTTCCCATTAAGTGAGTGCCATCTCTGGAGAGGAGAAGGGGAGGCTGTGGGCAAGTGGAATAAGTTAGCAACACATTTAACAAATCGCCTGGTTTGCCGCATAGTCGGCAGGAGGCGGAGAAGAGGTCGCGGAAACGCCCGCGCATGATTGTCGGCTAGTCGAGTGTGCAAGTTAGGAGCCTGCCCACTGCCAAACAATGACCTAATGTGCTAGTTTATCTTACTAATTCTAGAAGCTGGATAATACTTCGAGCTCTCCTGAGTCGCAAACGTTCACAACGTTCAGAACTCCATTTGGTCGTTACTGTTTCCTCCAGCTCTCGTTCTAGATTGCCACTGCTCCGGAGTACTTCCAGCGACAGAAGATCGGATCCTTGAAGGCCAATTAGGAGTTTGGAACATGATTGAAGATATTCTCGCCCTCGACAAGGCGCGAGTGGAACATGACCGTCGCCTCCTAGAAGCTCTAGACCGGCTGACGAATGCAAGGGTCAAGCTGAACCGAAAGGAGCGCTCGTTCATGATCAGCAGTATAAAGTTATATGGTGTCATTGTCACTGCACAGGGCATCTGTACTGGCCCAGACAAGGCCACTGCTATAAAAGCCCTGCCGCTTCAAGATGTCAAAGGCGTCCGTCATCTTTTGGGCCTAGTTAATTGCATCAGACGCTTTCTCCTTGACATATTCGAAATGAGAGCACCGATTCGAGTTTTGCTGCAGAAGTATTCTGAGTGGACTGGGACGAATGTGAACAGACTGCCTTTACGAAGCTCAAGAATCTCCTCTGCTCAGACCTATGTGTTGCTCGTAGAACACTGCTGTGCCAGCTGATGCCATCTTTCTTGGTTTTGGCGCCATCTTCCAAGACGATTAGCCTTCTGACGAATGTTGACCAGTTGCTTTTGCATTGAGATCGGTCACACCGACAGGAACTCGGTAAAGCCAGACTGAAAAGAAAGCTTTGGAAGCTAGCTGGGCTGTGTTGAGATTTGAAGAGTACGTGCGTGGTCTAAAATTCTTCCTCAAAACATATCGGCAGCCAATGCTAAATCTCTTCGGGAATATGAACATCAACTTGCTGCCTTCACGGATTCAGCGGTTCCGACTGAAGCTGGTGCCCTGCCAGTACCATGTACTGGGCATACCAGGCAAGCTATTGGTCACTGCTAACAATTTCACGTGCTCCGCTGTATGCTCCACCACCAAGGCAAGCTGATCAAGTCGAACTCTTTGTCAAAGTAGTTCTTTTCTGCCTTCCAGCTTAGTCTCCACGTGACACGGCGAGCTTCGCTATACTCACGCCAACAATGGCGACTGCAACCTTCTGCATGAAAACTGCGCCAAAGGATCGCCCAGCAGTCTTCACGTTAAGAAGTGCTGAAAGTATGCAGGAGACCTCAGTAGTAGCGAAGAACTTCCATTAAAGGTACTTCGCATTTTTGTGCCATCGGCTCTTCGGCATTCAATAGTTGACCTCAACCACGACTGACAAGAAGGTATTAATCGATGCAAAGTCACTGTTCAAGAGTCAATATGCTGTACTGGAATCAGCAAGTGCGGGAAGTGCACAGAACTAAAGATGCCTTCTCAAACTCCAAGTATTCTTGGGAGTTGGTTAGAGTAGACCTGTTCCTTCTAAAGGGCAGTGCTTATAAGTTGCTGGTTGACTACAGGTTATGCGTTCCGGATGCCATTAGTCTGCACTTTACCACAGGTGCAGCAGTCACCATAGCCATCAAGAGCGTCTTCGCACGCTCCCAACTGTTCCAGTCAACTGTCCCAGTTCTCATCCAATGACCTCTGTACTCTTGCACAGACTTATGGCTTCAGGCGTGTCACCAGCTGGCCATGTTTCCAGCAGTCCAACGGTGAGGTGAAGACGACGGTGAGGACCTGCTCACAAAGCAAACGACCCTTTCTTTTCTTTACTTGTCTACAGGGCACTCCAGGCGTCAGTGGTGTAAGCCTTTCTCAACTTCTTATGGGGCGGACGCCTGCAGGCCAGAGTTGCTAGAGCAACGGAGCAGCTGAAGCCAGGACGGCCGTCGTCTCGGTCGTTAAACAGCGTGATCAATCTGACCGGAAGAAGCATGCACGGGACATTAAACGAAAGCGTGCAGCTCAAGTACAGTGCCCGCTTCAGGCTGGTGAGCAAGTGTGGGTACATGTTAGTAACAACCCGGTGATGGTTCTGGTACCAGCTCAACGTCCCCGGTCGTACTTTGTAGAAACCCCGAAGGGTGTTTTGCAGCGCAAATCGGCTGCACCATGTCCATTGCCCAAGAATGGTGCCAAACTTGGCATTGGCATTGGCGAACTGTATTGACTGCGCATGCGAGTGAATATTAGATAAATAATAAGATGGAGAGGAGGCAGCATGCAGTTGCATATTGCGCTTGCAAGTTTCAAACTGTTGCAAGTTGCGCTTGTCCTCTCTTTCATACTCTGTGTTGTTTAGGCGCTAAGTCCTTTCATGGTAAGAATTTTTTTAGAAGTATGACAGCCCTCACACGCGCGCGTGCATACGAGGAACGGTTGCATGACAATTTTGACATGAAAGTACTAGAAGGCATAAAATTGGAGGTGGATATTTCGTCGTTTTGAATCCCTGTCGCTAGCTAGCCACCAACTCGACTAGCACATGTAAGCAATATGCAACGAGAAATCGTACGACACTACCTGGGACGCTGTACAATAAATGACTACATAACAATTTTGGCACGAAAGTCGGGAAATCTGGCGTCACATGAAGGTCGGTCAGATTGCATTATATATAGACGAACATTATATACAGTACTGTCTCAAGTAGCGGTGCTCGGCTCGCTCTGTGCGTCACACGAGCCCGTTGACCCATTGACGGTGCGGGCTGGGCAACATTATTTTTTTTCTCTGCTCACACTAATATATGTGCGCCACACGGCCGCTTCATGAGGTCAAAATATTTTCCTTGCATCGCTGCGATTTTCTATTTCATCGGCGAGTGAATACACACTGAGAAACACGCACCGCCGACTCTTTTCGTAATATGGACTAATAATGCTTTAGAATTAAAACGCACTGTAGTTCCTAATATAAATTGGTGCGAGAGTGATATGTTACCTCTGGACAATATCCGATATCCATGACTTACAAAACAGTTCTTTGTTAAGGGGGATACAGGGCGAGCATTATGCGTCCACCGTAAATCACGCGGCGCTCTTCTTCAACACTCTAAAGACTACTGTATGACGACGAACTTCTCTGATGACCCTGTATATCTTTTTCTTCTGAAGGAATTACCTAACATGAATAGAAACATTTCGCAGCAGTTAGCACATAGGCTACATACAAGCGAACATTCCCAAAAACAACAGGACGGAAAAGGAAAAGTTTTAGCGAGTTTGATAGAAATCTCTCTGATCAGGCATAAGACCAAACTACCTTCCTCCGGTTTAATCATTGTTAATTCAAACCATATTGGAAAGTTGAAAGGAAACGAAGGCAGTTCTTCGGCGGGCGCTCGAAGCGAGCGGACGTGTTTTTAGCTCTGCTCCTTCCGACGCTGGGCCTAAGGCTTCGCGCCGTTGCGTGGTCTCCCCATGGAGGCCACAGACACCGTGAACAAGCGAAGGCCTGTGTTCGGCGGTGACAATGAGCAACGCAGGGCAGGCCGCTCACGCTCACGGTCACGGAGACGAACGGCATCCAAAGCAAGGTCATCAAGCACTAATCGGCGAATGCAGGCCGAGATCACTGATCTGCGGGACACGGTGAGGTGCCTGACGGCGGCGCTCATCACAACCTCGGAGAACCTCGAGTCCGTCATCGGGACCTCGGACGTGTCGCCGGCGAACCCACACGTTCTAGCCTTGAGGGAAGCCGGGGCGCTCGCTCACCAGACGCAGAACTCCATGGCGGCTCCCTCCCCGCCATTTCTGGCCACTCCTGCGCTTCCTGCCGCCATTGTTACACATGGGAAACCGGCTGTGATGCCCTCTCCCCCTGATGCTGCTGCTGCGGGCTCACCGCGGACGCCTGCAGCCGAGGAGAGCATGTGCACCCCAATGGACGAGTCTGCTCTCCGGAAACGACGCTCAACGGGGCCCGAGGAGGAGAGGGACTCGGAAACCAAAAGGGACATCGCGGTGGCCAAGCGGGAAGCTCGAAGCCCCCCACCGTCACTGTTCCCTCTCCCTCCATACTCGAAGGAGCAGGGCCTTCCCAGCACGAGCCCCATGGAGCCGACCTCCAGCCTGCTGCTGATGCTGCTGCTGTTGCTGCTGGGGCGACGGCGTCCGGAAGAAAACCAGGTGCGACCTCACGAAATCCCGCCGCATGAGACCAGGCTGCGCCTGGGTCATCGTCTGCTGGCAGCGAGCGCGCCCAACTCCGCGGTGCGCCGTAGCAATGCGCCGCAGACGGCGGCGACGCCGATGCTGGGGCCAGCCTGGTCCCGTGGCGCATTATCACTACCAAGGCGCAGCGGCGTCGGAGAGCTGCCCTGGAGCGAGCCGCGGCTGCCGTGGAGGTCCCGTCCAGCCTGGTGGGGATGGTGCTGTTTCGGCCGGCGAACCGGGGCACCGCCTTCACCAGGGAACAGGGCTGGGAGTTGGCCGAGGAGATCGGATCCCGCCCGGGCGTCCTCGCCGTCCGGGCAAACATGCGGCGGAATGTGGTGGCAGTGGATGCGGGAAGCAGCGATGCTCTCCAGGCCCTGCTAGCCACAGCCGTCATCCGCAGCGCGCCGGTCTGCGCCAAGGAGCGTCCTCCTCGGAATCAAAGCTCCAGCCTGGTCTTCGGTGTGGACGGGCGCAGGACGGCGGAGGAGCTGCTAGCGGCGGCGGAGTCAACGGTACCGATGGTGTCGGCGTCTCTGTCGGGCAGCACATTCGCTCACCGTTTTGCGGCGCCGACACCCCCGGCGTTCATCACCATATTAAAGCGCAGGCTCGCGGTCCCCCCCTGCCGTCCCCGACCGCTCCAGTGTGCCAAGTGCGCTAGCCTTGGGCATGCCACTAAGGTGTGTCGTGCTCCTGCCCGTGCACGCGCTGCGGCGGGCCGCACGAGCCTGGTACCTGCGCGAGCAAGCCCCGCTGCATTAACTGTGGGGACAGCACGCAGCCATTGACCCAGCGAGCCCGCACTGACTGACTGACTCACTGACTGACTGACTCAAAAACTTTATTTTCGAAATATATACAGGGAGAGAGAGGAGCGGCCGTTAAGGGGCCGTTCCTTACAAACGTTAGGTGAGAGCGCCACGTGGCCACTTTAATGGCGACATCCATGGCACCAATGTCCAGGCGGGTTGTCCGAGCCGTCGTCTAGGCTGAAACAGCGCCCCCAGCCCAGCAACATCAGCAGGCGTCGCGCGCGCTTTCTTATGTGGAGGCCGCCAGGGGAGCGCCCCAGCAGCTGCGGCAACGGCGATCCGGTTGCCCGGTGTCCCGTGCAGCGCGGCCCGAGCCTGCAGCCGCTTCTCATGGCCAGCCCCTTGGCACTCGGAACGCGGAGATTGCGCGCATAATGCTGGCGCTCCGCGCCCTCAGCGCACTTTTTCCTCAGGGCACCGATGGACACCGCGCCTGCTTAGAAGCAGCAGGTGCTCCCGCACAAATAAGCCAGCAGGATGGCTAGCCGCCGGACTCGCTCTCGCATACCATCCATCCTGCAGTGGAACGTGCGCTGTCTTGAGGCGCGGTACTCCGAAATGCGAGTTCGCATCGCAGAGGATTCGCCAGAAGTTATCACGCTGCAGGAGACGTACGTACGTATCACATTACGGGGAGCCCCAGATACGGCTACCTGGCTACATCGGCTACCACTCAGCCACCAAGTGCGAGGAACCCACCTTTGCCACAGTGCCCACTTGTGTCACATCTCATCGCCCGGGAAATCAAGGTGCGCAATATATGTGCGGCAGGACTTCCAGCACCCGGATCGGACGGGGTGACATACCAGATGCAGCGAAACCTGGATGCGGAGCAACGACAGATCCGCCTGCAGCAGATCAACGTGGTGTGGGAACGCGGGAAGCTACCAGAGTATTGGCGAACCGCGGTCGTTTGTCCCACCCGAAATGCAGGGCGCCCACCTACGGAGCTCAGCGGATACTGGCCAGTGGCATTAACATCGGCGGCAGGTGAGCTCATGGAGCATATGGCGTTGAGCGTCTGAACGAGCGGGCTGCGGAGGCTGATTTGTTTGACGAGCGGCAGACGTGTTTCCGTGGGATGCGGTGCACGGCTGATTCTATATCTCACGTTGTTACAGCGCTGGAGCATGCCAGGGCGGCAGGCCAGGTTGCGCTGCTGCTACTACTGGACGTCTCGGGTGCTTTTGACAACGTTCACCGCGCACTAATTCTCTCGCGGTGCTTGATGGGGCTGGTGTGAGCGGGCGCCTTTTGCGATACGTTCATGGCTTCCTGAGCGGGCGCACCATGCGCGTACGAGTAGGGGGTAAGCTCTCCAAGCCTCGCCCGGTGGACATGGGCGTGCCGCAGTGCTCTGTCCTATCACCATTTCTGTTTAATGCGGCCATGTCGGTGGTGCCGGCCTCCCTCCCCACGACCGGCCGACACGATGTGTACATGTCCATATATGCAGATGACATAGCTCTGTGGTGCCGGGGACCACCGGGCGAGGCGTTCCGCGTGCGGGGGTGCCTACAGGGAGCCCTGAGTGCAATCGATGCCAGCTTGCGCGGCCTTGGTCTGTCGCTGAGCGAGGACAACTCGGTGGCCATTGCCTGCGTTTCGCGCTCGCGCATGAACCTTGCGCCACTGACACTGGACGGGACTCGATTCCTTGGCGTAAATCGGTGCGGTTACTTGGCCTGGACATCAACTGGCGCCTTTCCTTCCTCCCCGCGGCGACCAAGGCCTGTCTGCAGATGAAGAGGATCACCGCCGCCGTGCACAAGCTCACCGCTCGAGGCCAGGGCGTCTCCCAGCAAGCCACGCTGCGTCTATACATTGCCGCAGCTTTGGGGGCGGTGCTCTATGCGCTACCGCTCGTCCCGGTGCGCAAGCCGTGCTGGAAGAAACTCGAGCTTCAGCACCGCGTCTCTGCGCGTGTGCCTAGGCCTGCCCAAAAACTCGCAGTGCGCCGCAACGTTGGCCGAGGCAGGAGCGTGCCCACTTGAGCTCCAAGCAGCGCGCAGGGCATTGAATCACATCGACCGGCTTCACCGCGCACCGGACGGCGACTCGCTGCTGCAGCGTATGCGCTCGCATCGGCGCTCACGAATGGGCGCGGCGCTGCTCAAGTATGAGCAATTGACACAAGGCCCACCCTCCTACGGCTCCTGCGCGCCCTGGCCTGCTGCCTCGGAGGTACAGCGAGAGATCGTCGGCATTGCGGGAAAGCGGAGCACACCCCTCTGTGCTGTGCAGAAGCTGGCCAGAGCCGTCGTACACGAGGAGCTCCAGGACCATCTCCTCGTGTACACCGACGGCTCAGTGGCCCGCGACAGCTGCTCCCCTGCTGCAGCGGCCACGATCTCCGCCCTGCGGCTGCACAGCCAGCAACACGCAGCCTTCCTGGGCTCCTCCACAACGGCGGAGTTGATGGGGATCCGGCTCGGGCTGGACCTGCTGCTCACCCTCGGCCCTCCCCCGCCCAGGAGTGCTCTGCTGTGCGACTCTCGCGCCGCCCTCAGCAGCCTGCAATCTAACGGCCGCGGTACGCCACTAGTGCAGGAAATTCGCTCGCGCATCGAGCGCCTCGCGCAGAGAGGTGCCTTGCGTGCACAGTGGGTGCCGGGTCACTGCGGCATCGCCGGCAACGAAGGTGACGACCTCGCGACCGCTGCACACCAACTGCCTGCCAGCAATCTGCCCCTTGCGCTGGAGGACGTGCGTGCGGCCATCCACGACCATCTTCGAAAGCAGCACCCTGACCCACGCATCGCGGGAGGTGAGCGCATCGACAGTGTCACCGGCTGTCGCGCACTTACACGGTCACAACATGCAACGATCCTCCGCGCGCGCATTGGCTGTGTGTGGCCCGGAGAACTACCGGTGCGTCACGGAATCGCGACGAGTGATTTGTGTGACGGATGCGGTGCAGTGAAAATACTAGAACACCAGTTCCTTCACTGTGCCGCGTTCGCCGATGCTCGTCGCGATATGCTCGCGGCCTATAGGGCGCAGTGCATACTACTAGACTCCATTAAGACGCTATTGAGGCGGCAGGGCAGTGCGCGCACTCGTGAGTGAACTTTGGTGAGCCTCTGTGCATTCCTCGAACACACGGCTTGACGTCCCGTCTGCTCTCCGTCAGGTAGTTACACGCAGTGACCGAACGCTCCGCGAGTTCTACCTTGAACGATTAATAACTGTACGCCCCATTCCAATTGTAGCCAACACAGTGCTGTGCGCGTGTGTTTTAATTCCACCAACATGAACTAATCACGCGCGCAACCTGGACACATTTCTTATTTTGTAAATAGTTTGTACATATTATTTCTCGCCCTATCCTCTCTTCCTGTCCCCTCACTTCTTTTATTTCATTTCTCTATTCTGCCTGCTATCCTTTATTTCCGCTGCCCCAGCTCAGGTGCTTCAGTATCGATGGCAGATGCCGGGGCTAACAAAAATCTTTTCCTTCCTTTTTACTATTATTTTTAATAAAACCACTACCACCACCAAACGAAGCAGCATCTTCCCCTGCTGCTAAGGCGGACCTTTAGACCGTATTCCTTGCACGCGACTACGCAGAAGAGCACGTCTTCCTCAGCGTGTATAAGATAGGCACAGAGTTTCCGAAAACTCTTTAATAGACTATAATTCGTTAGTGCTTCTATATACCATCAAGGGGAATGATATATCTAGACATGTCGTCCTATCAGCTTCCACTCTTAGCAAACGTAGGCGAACATCGTCTAGACAACACGGCGATGCCGACGCTTAAAATTAACCCAAAACTGAATCCAAATTAGAAGTTGCACCTTTCGGAAATATTTATATTTTTTATTTATGACACATCCTTGTGCAAAATTGGAATCAACGTCGGTGCAAAGGCATCATTTAACGGCTCTTCAGTCCTTTCAGCTGTCGTCGCAGTGTCAATCGCTCTGTTTACTATGTTCTTGGCCTTATAAAATGGCACATACCCACAAGGGGGATTGGCCTTGACTACGCGGTGACTAATTCTTAGCGCCTAAATTTTTGTCAACATATTCATTGCTATTATCTTCTTTTTCTGCCTATGTATATTGTTTTCCTTTCTTCTACGTCTAGAAAAATATCGCCTTAATAAAAATACCCTATATGAACACTAAATAATATATTTCATTTCGTTTTTATTTATTTCTGTGTGCTGAAGAACGTAAGTAGGTGAGAGTTTTGTGGCCATTTATCCCGCCCTTGTTTTTAATTTCAGTTGGTTTTCCTATTTCGAGAAAGTAATAATATTTTATGGAGGCTTTGAGAAAGAGCATGTGTGGTTCCTAAGCAGTTCCTGTCAAAGCCCGACAAAAACTTCACAGATCATTACGGTACTTCTTAACGCGATATTTGAGCGCAGTTTTTTTTTCTTTATGCGAAATTTATTGCCCCAGGGCATCAATGATGGGTGAAGGTGTGATGAATGATGTAGTAGAGATTAAATGAACGAAAAAAGGTTAGCTGATTTGATGAAGTCCAGTACAGAACGATGGTACGGTCCCTGCGTCCAGGCAATGTATGAAGCAGGGTAGCTTGGTGAAAGATCTGCTACCATCAGGTGCCGGATCCTTGTAGGTTTTAGAGCTGGGCCTTTCCACAGTAAGTGATGAATGTCGGTCTCAATGTTCTCGTGTTTACATATCGGACACCCTGGCCGAGGAAACAATTCTCGGTACTGAGGCCACTTCTGTGTGATGGTTATTGTGAGGGCAACCCCGACCCGGATCCTCCTAAGCGCAACCTCCTCTGCACGGGTTCGACCGCGGGGGAGGGTTACCGCACACGGAGCGCAGTTCGATATTGCGATATATTAAGCCAGAAAACTTGGACGACGCTTCAGGTACTATTAATAGTAAAAATCGAAGCATTGCTGTCTCGTCACACAAGCCTCTAGATTCGCGCAATGAAAGAACTGTCCTCAGTGCAAACATGAGGAGGGGCGTAGTGTAACACTTGCCCGATTCCGGCCTCCAAGACCCCGTTTTTTGCTCCTAGGGAGTACGGGTTGGAAGTTGCTTGCCTCATTGCTTCGAGGAGGGACGCTGAAGCCACTAAGAACGCGCCTTCGTACGGTACGGGCCACGAGGCGTGTTTCCTGCTCATTTAGAGCAGCGCGTGCCCGAATTCTCATAGGAAGCCGCGTAGTGTCCACAAAGGGCTCCATAGAGGCCCATACAAGTGCTGGTTGACGATTTTATTCTTCGACTCGCAGTTTTGTCTTCGGCCTTCTATCGATTTGAACATAATCAGCCACGCACCTGTGCGACAATTAAGAGACCCACTATCTTTGCGCAAGGAATCGCCTCGTTTAGCAAGAGTTGCGTCGCTTCATAAACCGTCACACGAGTAGTGCCTGTAATGGAGTACTTGCTTGGATACTTGCCTGCTAGCACATGCCCAGCTGACGCTTTTGCGGAGGTTCTTGCAGTAGACGTTCAAAGCATGACGGATATCTGTAAACGCATTTACAACGTCATTACGCAACAGGTGGCGCGGCCCATCTCGCCTGCGCCCGCCGTACCCTTCTTCTCTACTTTGCAACTTACGCTTCTGCCTTTTTCTTTTTCATTGCTATGCCATACTCCGCCTCGCCCAAGAGCTAATCTGGAGGTCCAGAGCCTAGTAAAATCGTCCCTTGCCGATTGTATGCCCGAGAAGCACGAGCATTTGCTCATCGCCGTCTTCTACTTAGCACTAATCAGGGGGTTCAGACCTCAGCAAAATCATCGCTTGCGGGACCACGGCTGGCCTAGCACGAGCGCGCCGTCCCGCGGCACTGCCCGCTCATCGTCCTCTTCTACGTAGCACAAATCCGAGCTTTCGCACTGATTTGAATGTAGTAAGCATTCTCTTTCATTCTTCAATCCTCGTCCATTCTTGTTTAATGTCCTACTTTCAGCCTTGTTTGTCTTGTTCTTATGGCTACAGCGTTGCTTGTTATGCCAGCCGCAGCAACGATGACACGCAAGCCATGGTACGGGAGCCTGTGAGCTTATCTCTAAAGAAGCTCTTCAATGCGGCCTTGATCCTAAAACGAAGCTGTCGCTTGATGTCGCGACGTTAACAGGAGCAGAATCGAACCAAATAGCTTTATTTCAGCAACAACAGCAAAATTGCAATACTGGTGACGCTACAGGACCCTTACAAAAGCCTGTAATGTCTTGACAAAAGCCGCCACCTCGTTCACAAAGCGAACCTGCAGTGGACA
Organism: Amblyomma americanum; assembly: GCF_052857255.1. Classification (NCBI taxonomy): domain Eukaryota; kingdom Metazoa; phylum Arthropoda; class Arachnida; order Ixodida; family Ixodidae; genus Amblyomma; species Amblyomma americanum. The sequence goes on along the minus strand of NC_135502.1, from coordinate 143,870,859 downwards.
ACAAGGAGCAAAATAAGGAAATGCCTCTTGAGCGTAGCGACAGGACTAAAATTGACTTCATCGTCTGCTTCTGTCTGAATGCGTTCAGCAGTCTATGTGCGTTTCGCATTTCGTTCGTTTGGAGTCGGCTCAGTACCTGCTAAAATAGGCTGGTATTGCGCAGTGGTGTGTTCCCGTTGTAAATAAGACGAAAAGAAAAGCCGCAAGGCTTCCGCGAAACCCAAGCTGACGCGGTGGATCGACGTAATTCGACGGGACGGCTTGACGCAAACCGAGACGCAGCATGCTGATCGAAAGTATGCTGCGGACTATGGCGATACCAGAATTTTTTAGGTGCAGAAGTGCGCTTTTCGGCAATAAATGGTGGGCAGTGAAAAACGGCCCAGCCTGTGGCCCAGTTTCAGTGCAGCGCCTGACGGTTTGCCGTTCTGCTATGCGCGACAGCGCAAATCTTTTGTTTTTTAGTGTTCAGTTCTTAAGCGCCTGTTCCTTCATTGGGCTTAATAGTTGTCGGCGCCGTCATTGTCGGCGTGACACGCCATCTAATGCGTCACACTGTCATCTGGCAGTTGACAAGTAGCAGGTTACCGCGGATTGAAACACCGTCCATGGAAAGAGCGGAAGTATGGATCACCGGAATCTAGCTGCCACGGGGAGATCTGGAGGCTTGGTTGACGCGCAAAACACAACCTGCCAGCCATGAAGAGGTGCGCTCATATTTCGCGTTAGCGCCTATCGTAAACGACTGTCAATTTTTTGCTTCTTCTGCCAGGCACTCAATTTACGTGAAACACTGAGAACACTCGCGACGCATGACCTAACGAGGCATTTTTAGAGCGAAAGCTCTACTTGATGACCAAAGGTGCAAACGCCAATTCATCGCTGCAGCCTTGACCTTGGCCTTGAAAAATATCATTACTGCCACGACTGGGATTTTAGCCCACTTCGGCCTGAATAGATTAGCTTCACTGAAAGAAGTTAGGACGGCGCTAAAACGACAAAGACAAAGAGGCACGAACACAACAGGACGGGCGCCAACTTGCAACACTGGTCGCTGCACGAGAGAAGTATGCTATCACCACAGCCGATAACGTCCCGTGTTAAAATGCAGCACGCTCTAACGCTGTACATTGCGCACCATTGTCTTCATCAACTTCCGTCTGCGGCGCGAACTGGTCAGGCCAGCTTAACTAAGATCAGAGCTTCAATCGTCGCCAGACGTGCGACGACCCAGCAAAGCAAAAACCATGAGCCAATCAGGCTAAACACACGCTTTCGCACGTCTACTCGGTTTAACTGAGTTAAGACCCTACCATTTATTTTCTTGTCCTGCTTGGCTTAAATTGTTGCAAGGAATAAAGAATTAATATCAGGCACAGCCTCACAACACTCAAGAAAACGCGAAAAAGTGATTTCTTGAATGGCGGGCCCACACACATATGAAGCTTTTTCGAACCAATGCTTGACATCGTGTAACGTAGACCACAGGAACTACGAAATCGCCCATTCGATTTCCAGGTTCTAAGAAAATGAACTAGCAGAAATAAAACAACGCTTAGTATTGAAGAAATATGAAAATGTGAAGGCTCCCACCGTCTGAGTGCTGACAATATTGGATATGGTTTATTGGGTTCACCGTCCCAAAGCGACTCAGGCTATGAAGGACGCCGTAGTGGAGAGCTCCGAATGATTTCAGAACACCTAGGGCTCTCTAACAGATACCGACATCGTGCACTATACATCGGGGGGAACGGAACGAAAGACAAATGTTAGCAGTATAACTATATTACAGAACAGTCTGTCATCACTTTGATGTGAATATGGCCGCACTGCTTTTGATCCTTTCGAAAGGAAAATGAATTCTCTGTGCCAGAGGCACGTGGCTCTCTACCACATACCCTCAAGACGGAAAGAGTGCTGCGCTTCTCGAAAAGCGAACGAACGATTCAAGTTCTTTGTGCCAAAGTGATACAGGTGAGGAATGTCGTTTGCTACCGCACCGACTGTATTCAAACTGTTTTAATAATCTAGGAGATACAGAAAGTGCACACCGGCTAGGTAGCTTACAAGTAGTGAAAAAATAATTAAGAAGCCAACCCAGCCAACAGTGAGCCAGTAATAGCGGTGGTTTCAAAGAAGTCGTATGCCTGTTTTCTTGTGGTATCATTTCTTTCCGCTTGCATTGTTTGCGAACCTTAAAAAATAAAGTGCGAAGAAAGTAGTGTTTCTTTTTATTAAACACTGAAGATATTATCCACCTGAAATGGGTTCTGCAATGTTTTCCTTGCCAGCCCAAATTCTGTGGCCTTTGTTAACATATTACTTGCATTCATTACCAATAGCAGTTGGGTGGCGTATAATTCACGATTGTAAAATATTCTACTGCGCAGTAAAACTCAGCAAGAAGACCCATTTTCGACTCCATAAGGATAAAAAGGACTCTACCACAATGCTATCGAGGAAGCGATGCGTCGGCGACGGGGGGGGGGGGGGAGGGGGGGGGGAAAGGGAGGAGGGCACGCCAGTAGTAGAAATAGGTTAAAGGACGCGAAAAAAAGCGCTCAGCGAACATACCAAAGTTAAAAAATTCTTCTCTTCGAGTTTCCGCTTCTATAGAGTCGCAGGGGCTGTAATAATCGCACGCTTTACTCCATGGCAGGGGTTTCCGGGCTTAGCAGTTAACTAAATTGTTTTTTTCTTATATTCTCTATTTTGATCTAAAAACCAATGCTACTGCACTTTCGCAGCGCAAGGCTCTTCATGTTTCACATGTCTTCCCTCGACGAACGCTGCAATAGCGTCTGGTTGAGCAAGGAGCCACTGCCAAGTGTTTCCATCCACGGACGCGGCAGAAAGCTTTTGCAGTGTATCTGCTTTATCTTTACACCGAAACCCGCGGCGTATTATAACTCCGCTTTGTTCTTTCTCATGCTTTGTTCTTTCTCATGTTGAGTGTGTACTCCTGACTTCCTCTTTTAGACGGTTACCTATACCGACTGCATTCGCAAAGGTTTCTAGTAGCCGCAAAGCACCAGCGAGTTCTTTTCAATGTCGTCTATTTCTGAAAGAAAGGAATTTCGAGAAGCGGTAAATTTGTGCATATTGTTTTTTTAATTAAAAAAACCTACAAAGCCCGCTCAAACGTCACGTAAACGAAAATTGCGTGTAGGTCGATTCTATTTCGTGAAAAAATTAAATGGCACCACTTGAGCTGCTCCTCATTAATCAACTTTTGTGTAGACTGAGTGGAGGTTCAACCGATGGCATTCTGTGTAAGAAAAGCGGACACTTCCGCAGATATGACCCAGCGCATCCGCTTCAATAAAAGTGCAGTAACACCAACTGAAATACGTCGATATTTTGCAGCAGTAAACAATTCAAACAGTTGCAGCCAAAAATTAGGCTCAAGCAACGTAATGCGACGAAAATAACTCCTCCAGTATGCAATAAATCCCCACGCACTGACTAAGTGTAGAATGCTCACGTTTTTTGAACAAAATTATAACTGCCGAACAGGGTTATGTAGAAAAGGTTGGCTTTAGTTTTTTTTTTTCAAATATTCCGCTCCTTTTGACATTTCATTGTCGCTGCTCGGCTGCGCGATTCTTAGAGCGATAGCTCTACTTTTACTTTACAACCAAAGCTGCCAAAGCCGATTGATCGCTGAAGCCTGACCTGAAGTTTACCTAAAAGTAAATAAATAAAGCAAATATTGCCGCCACTGGTAATAAAACTGGCGGCGGCGCGAATAGATTAGCTCCACTGGCCTCTGCATGATAGCACCATGGCATTGCCACTTTTTTTTTCTTTATTGCACCATGCCATTTCCACAGCCGATCCCGCCTCGTGTTAAACTGCAACACACGCTCGCGCTGTGCATCGCACGACGTGGTGATCACCAACTAATCCTACTCTCGTACTAGTATCACCGCCAGACGTGCCGAGGACCCAGCAAAGCAAAACCCTGAGGCAATCATGATAAACAAATGATTTGCACGTCTGATTGGTTTAACTACGGTAAAACACTAGAGCATTTTTTTTACGTCCTGAGCATTTTATTCAGCCTATTCGGCAAATAAACACACTAACTAATTGAGATCGTGCGCCTCGTATTTACGTTCGTCGTCGCCTCGGCGCTGTTTGAATTTTAAACGCCGTGGCGTATAGCAAATCAATGTACGTTTCTTCAGAGCCTCATTTTGAAGGCAGACGGACAATATGTGAGGCACGCAACCAATTGAGTCCGTAAATTTCTGTGTCTCATGTTCTTTTTCTATGCTGCGCAATACTGAATGAATAGTTCGAACAACAGCGATCTCAGACCATTTCACTTTCAAGTAACCGCAGCGTGAAAAAAAAATGAAAAGCTATTCTCGCGTAACACGTGAATAGTAAAATTATTTCAGAATAAGCCGCTATACGTTCCGAATTCAAATCATAACACCAGCTAAAAGTCTGTAAATTCTCTCGGCTTGGCGACAGCTTTCGACGACCAGTTTTCACAGCATTTCTGGCGGAAAGCTGTCTATTGGTATTAGTTTCAAGGTGAACGAAGTCTCTCCCTCTAGATTATAAAACCAACAGCGGGAGAAATTAAAACTTTGGAGCGTATGATAGGACAAAACGTCTGGAATAACTTTATTCGGAAAAAGAGAGCCACATGAACTAAGAGCGACGGCCGTCCAGTCGACAGCAGCATGTGCACGTGTAAGCGATCCTTGAACGTAGTGTAAATATCCGCGCATTTTTCAGTCCTCAAATGCAGTTGGGGAAGATCCATAGAAGTGTTAACGTTATTTCAAACATTTTAGAAATGTACTACTACCAATTTGCAAAACTAGTATTCCACTGCCAGATTGAGGCGTTGGAAGAGGCGCATCTCAACGGATCAACGCCTTTCCGATTATACGCTGCGCGTCGCAGTTGTGCTTGCCCTGGCGTCGCGTACCCTTCATGAATTTAATTACCCTGGATCGCCTCCAGTTCTCTTGTCGTGGGCCTGATCCACACTCATTGTCACCATGTCTAGCTTTTGGAAAACTGGTTCTATGACACACTACCTTGTCTCGCACTCAGCACCGAAAGTCCCCTGGCCTACTTATCTCAACCCGGAAGCCGACAAATAACACGTCACGCGAAAGCGCAGCCTCACCGCTTTTTCTGACGAATAAAATAGAAAATGTGCCTGCAAGAGGAAGTATTTCATCTGCGGTGAGGAGTGGCCAGTAATGAGTTTTCTGTTCAAGTTCACCTCGAACTTTGTACCTTGACCAATAAGTGGAACAAGAAAGCAATCTAGGATGGGAGCATTCAAAAAGTGCATTCCTATTTCCAGAGCATATAAAAGAAAAACGATGCAAAATAAGAAAAATCAATTTCTATCTCTAGACTGAGAAGCGATAACTTGTCAGACTTGTGAGTGCAACTCCTTTCTGTCGATGAATTCATTAACTGAAGAAGGCAGCGGTGGCAGCGCATCGTTCACAGCCTGACGCCTTATCTGTCACATTTTGCAGCTGCTCGCACCGTTGCAAGGCTTAAAGAAGAGTGACCGGAATCTACCGTGCCGCTGCGCCCTGGCTGTAAAGACTGGCTTCTGCGCATCCTATGCGGCGCCACCGACGACTGGATACAGCCTAAAAGGAGCGGCTGGACACACGACGGTTTCTTGGCAGCGGTGGCAGCGCATCGTTCACAGCCTGACGCCTTATCTGTCGCATTTTGCAGCTGCTCGCACCGTTGCAAGGCTTAAAGAAGAGTGACCGCAATCTACCGTGCCGCTGCGCCCTGGGTGTAAGGACTGGCTTCTGCGCATCCTATGCGGCGCCACCCACGAATGGATACAGCTTAAAAGGAGCGGCTGGACACACGATGGTTTCTTGGCAGCGGTGGCAGCGCATCGTTCACAGCCTGACGCCTTATCTGTCGCATTTTGCAGCTGCTCGCACCGTTGCAAGGCTTAAAGAAGAGTGACCGGAATCTACCGTGCCGCTGCGCCCTGGGTGTAAGGACTGGCTTCTGCGCATCCTATGCGGCGCCACCGACGACTGGATACAGCTTAAAAGGAGCGGCTGGACACATGATGGTTTCTTGGCAGCGGTGGCAGCGCATCGTTCACAGCCTGACGCCTTATCTGTCGCATTTTGCAGCTGCTCGCACCGTTGCAAGGCTTAAAGAAGAGTGACCGGAATCTACCGTGCCGCTGCGCCCTGGGTGTAAGGACTGGCTTCTGCGCATCCTATGCGGCGCCACCGACGACTGGATACAGCTTAAAAGGAGCGGCTGGACACACGACGGTTTCTTGGCAGCGGTGGCAGCGCATCGTTCACAGCCTGACGCATTATCTGTCGCATTTTGCAGCTGCTCGCACCGTTGCAAGGCTTAAAGAAGAGTGACCGGAATCTACCGTGCCGCTGCGCCCTGGGTGTAAGGACTGGCTTCTGCGCATCCTGTGCGGCGCCACCGACGACTGGATACAGCTTAGAAGGAGCGGCTGGACACACGACGGTTTCTTGGCAGCGGTGGCAGCGCATCGTTCACAGCCTGACGCCTTATCTGTCGCATTTTGCAGCTGCTCGCACCGTTGCAAGGCTTAAAGAAGAGTGACCGGAATCTACCGTGCCGCTGCGCCCTGGGTGTAAGGACTGGCTTCTGCGCATTCTATGCGGCGCCACCGACGACTGGATACAGCTTAAAAGGAGCGGCTGGACACACAACGGTTTCTTGGCAGCGGTGGCAGCGCATCGTTCACAGCCTGACGCCTTATCTGTCGCATTTTGCAGCTGCTCGCACCATTGCAAGGCCTAAAGAAGAGTGACCGGAATCTACCGTGCCGCTGCGCCCTGGGTGTAAGGATTTGCTTCTGCGCATCCTATGCGGCGCCACCGACGACTGGATACAGCTTAAAAGGAGCGGCTGGACACACGACGGTTTCTTGGCAGCGGTGGCAGCGAATCGTTCACAGCCTGACGCCTTATCTGTCGCATTTTGCAGCTGCTCGTACCGTTGCAAGGCTTAAAGAAGAGTGACCGGAATCTACCGTGCCGCTGCGCCCTGGATGTAAGGACTGGCTTCTGCGCATCCTATGCGGCGCCACCGACGACTGGATACAGCTTAAAAGGAGCGGCTGGACACACGACGTTTTCTTGGCAGCAGTGGCAGCGCATCGTTCACAGCCTGACGCCTTATCTGTCGCATTTTGCAGCTGCTCGCACCGTTGCAAGGCTTAAAGAAGAGTGACCGGAATCTACCGTGCCACTGCTCCCTGGGTGTAAGGACTGGCTTCTGCGCATCCTATGCGGCGCCACCGACGACTGGATACAGCTTAAAAGGAGCGGCTGGACACACAACGGTTTCATGGCAGCGGTGGCAGCGCATCGCTCACAGCCTGACGCCTTATCTGTCGCATTTTGCAGCTGCTCGCACCGTTGCAAGGCTTAAAGAAGAGTGACCGGAATCTACCGTGCCGCTGCGCCCTGGGTGTAAGGACTGGCTTCTGCGCATCCTATGCGGCGCCACCGACGACTGGGTACAGCTTAAAAGGAGCGGCTGGACACACACCGGTTTCTTGGCAGCGGTGGCAGCGCATCGTTCACAGCCTGACGCCTTATCTGTCGCATTTTGCAGCTGCTCGAACCGTTGCAAGGCTTAAAGAAGACCGGAATCTACCGTGCCACTGCGCCCTGGGTGTAAGGGCTGGCTTCTGCGCATCCTATGCGGCGCCACCGACGACTGGATACAGCTTAAAAGGAGCGGCTGGACACACGACGGTTTCTTGGCAGCGGTGGCAGCGCATTGTTCACAGCCTGACGCCTTATCTGTCGCATTTTGCAGCTGCTCGCACCGTTGCAAGGCTTAAAGAAGAGTGACCGGAATCTACCGTGCCACTGCGCCCTGGGTGTAATGACTGGCTTCTGCGCATCCTATGCGGCGCCACCGACGACTGGATACAGCTTAAAAGGAGCGGCTGGACACACGACGGTTTCTTGGCAGCGGTGGCAGCGCATCGTTCACAGCCTGACGCCTTGTCTGTCACATTTTGCAGGTTGGTTTACAAAATTTCTCCTGTTAGTACGGGATTGTTGCATGTTCTTTCTGCTGCCACTGCTGCCAATATTGCGTTACATTGTGTGTGCTTGTTGTTTGTGCTAAAAGGGCCATGTCGCAGAAGATAAGTGACCTGCGTGATGAACTCCGCCTGGAAATTAAAGCTGCGCGAGAAGCGGTAGACCGCGACTTGCGTGCAGAAATTAGAGCGCTTCGGAGCGAACTCTCCGAACATACTCGGAGCTTGGAATACATGAAGGGCGTCTTTGAAGAAATGCAGGAAAACTATAATGCTGCCAAGGTAGAGAATTCTGCCCTGAAAGAAGAGAACAGTGCATTGCATGCTGCACTACAGGCCACCCAAACCCGCCTCGCTGTTGCTGAGTCCCGCCTAGTGTTCTCAGAGCAGTACTCACGCAGCAAAATCATTGAAATCAAAGGAATAAAGGAAAGCCCCGATGAAGACATCACTGACATTGTATGCAAACTTGGAGTGCTCACTGGTGTACGCGTTAACGCCGAGGACGTAGAGGCGTGCCATCGTGTTCCCTCGAAATCTAAGCCAAATAACATAATTGTACAATTCACTAGGCGTCAGAAAAGGGACACACTGGTTGAAAAGGCAAGGAAACTCCGACTCAGCAGTAAAGACTTCGGAAACGCATCAACATCGCCGGTCTTCGTTAATGGTCACCTTTGTCCCTTTCTTCGGCGCCTTCTGAGCTTGGCCGTAGCTAAGAAAAAGGCAGCCGGATGGAAGTATGTCTAGAGCAGAGGAGGAAAGATATATGCCAGGCAGTCTGACGGCTCGGAATTGATTGTTATCAAGAACGACAATTACCTAAACGGGATTCAGTAGAGACACACAGATAGCCTGCGCGTGCGTAGAACAGACTACATGAAAAAAAAATATAAGTATGGGTCACCGCTTGTCTTCTGAACTAGAAAACAGCTGCAGAATTACTAAGGGCGCTGCTCAGCGCGCATTCAGAATGAGGCTACTGAGAAGCGAATACCTTAAAAACGTGCCTTGTCCGATTATCAATGCAAATGATAGCGAAGGCAGGCGCCCTATTCCTATGCTTCGACCGAAACTGATAAACGTAAACACAGGTGCGTGCTTTTGGGTGGCTCTAGATGACTACATGGATCAACAATCGCCTTACATCAAAGAACCTCCAGACGCACGACGTAACACGCGATTACATTCCCTTACTTTTTATTCTCTTCATCATGGCTTCGCCAGATGGTAGTTATCTGGATATGTCGGAACTTAGAAACTATGCCACCACCAACACACAGACACGGTTTGCCTGTGTTCACTTCAATCTGCAGTCTGGTAGAAATAAATACACGAATTTAGAATGTCTCTCTCGCGAAGTAGGAGTACTGTTTGATGTAGTAATGTTTTCTGAGACTTGGTTCAACACTGAGAATGATGTGTTTCGTATGCCTAGATACCGATCATATTTATTAATCGCACTGACCAACGAGGTGGCGGTGTTTGTGCCCTGACCTCGAACAATATGAACTGTGAGCTGCAGCCAGAATTTTGTGTTGTCACACCAGACTACGAAACACTGACGCTGAGGTCAGGGTCAACCATTTTCTGTGTTTGCTATCGTCCGCCATCTGGAGATACCTGCCAGTTTTTTTCATTTCTGGATTCTATTTTGGAGTACGTAAACGAGAACAAATACCACTTAATTTTAGGTGGGGACTTCAACATAAACTGGCTTGGTGAAGCCAGCGTAAAAGAAACCTTCGAAACCCTGTTAAACATTCACCTATGCAAGAATGTAATAGCGTCACCCACAGGAATAACAGTAACTTCACAGTCTGTGTTAGATCTCTTCATCAAAAATATTGATATATCTCGTGTGAAAGGTGGAGTCATAAATTACGCGCTCAGCGATCATCTTCCAATCTTTATGTCTATTGAGCATATTGTTAACACCAACAGGCACTCAAGACAACCTTTCCAGTACCGTGTAATCAACCCAGAAAAGCTGTCATCCTTTTGCACCCGCTTAACCGGCTTTAATTGGGCCGATGTACTTGAGTTGAGAAACCCTGAAGAAGCTTACGACATATTAATGGAAAAAATTACTGATGCCTATTACGACTGCTTTCCACTTGTTACGCTAAAACGACCTAAAAAGGCTCGTAATCCATGGGTTACCACCGACATGCTAAAGCTTATTAGAAAACGAGATCGACTGTATGGTGAGTTTCTGCAAGCCAGGAACCTTGTCACATTAAAACTTTATAAAGAGTACCGAAATTTTGTCATAAAGGAACTACGTGCAGCTAAAAGTAATTATCACGAAAATCTTTTCAACTCCTCGACTGGCGGATCAGAGGACATATGGAGGATATTGAGTCTTTTGACCAGAGAGTCACCCGAAACAGTCTCGAAAGTAACGTTAGATAATGTAGAATTAACCGGGGTTGACCTAGCCAATGCTTTCAACGATTACTTCCTCTCTGTTGCACAGGCACGAAACACCACTGCTAATTACAGCTACATGGAACAAAGTACCGGCCACAGTATGTTTTTGAAGCCCGTCAGTATTGATGAAGTTATTGCAGCGTTTGTATCGCTTAGGAATAGTAAGTCAGAAGATGCTCTTGGTCTTCAAATCACACCAGTTAAATTTGTTATTGATGTAACAGCACCCTATTTGATGCACATTTTTAACGCCTGCCTGTCGTTCGGTCTGTTCCCGCGTGGCATGCAATCCGCAAGGGTTACCGTGATCTATAAAAAAGAAAACCGAGATGAATTATCAAATTATAGTCCTATTTCTAGTCTTCCTGTCATTTCCAAAGGATTCGAAAAATTATTTCTACAACGCTTGATGGCTTTTTCTGACAAGCATAACTTTTTAACACCGGCTCAGTACGGCTTCCGAAAAAATAAATCAACCGAGTTAGCTTTGCTTGCCCAAAAGGAGCTGATATTACCGAATTTTGAAAATAAAAATATCGTGTTAGGCCTCTTTTTAAATTTCACGAAAGCCTTTGATCTCATCAATCACCGCATCCTGCTTAAGAAGATGAAATACTACGGTTTTCGCGGCAAAGTTCTCTCTTTAATATCTTCTTACTTACAGCATCGTACACAATTTGTCCATATTCAAAGACAACGCTCAGCTATTAAACCAGTAGCCTCGGGTGTCCCTCAGGGGAGTATTTTAGGGCCCTTCCTGTTTTTAATTTATGTCAATGATATTGTTAATATCGACAAAACTGCTTACTATATTATATACGCCGATGACACAAGTGTGTTTTTTTTTGGACAATCGAGCATCAATTTAGCCGATCGAGCAAACAGGACACTTTGATATATAAATACTTGGGCAACTTAGAATGACTTAAAGATCAACGTTGCAAAGAAAAAAGCAGTGATCTTTCATCCCCGTCAAAAAGATATTTGTATTCCATCCCTTGCAATTAACAACACTACAATTAAAGTGGTTCGCCATTTTAAAACACTAGGGGACATTTTTTCAGAAAATATGTCGTGGGACGACCACATTACCTACCTCTCCGGGAAGCTCTCGCGTACGACTGGCTATTTGCGTCGCTACGGTTCATCTTTTCCTATATCAGCTAACGTATTATAATACAATTCCCTTTTTTCCTCGGTAATGAATTATGGCGCGCTTGTCTGGGGAACCACAACGCTTAATAATACTAATAAACTGCTGCGTTTACAGAAACGTGCTATCCGCATTATTGCAATAGTCCCTCGTTATTCACACACAGCCGAATTATTTAAGAACTTTAACATAATCGGTGTAGAATCTTTATATTCCTACAGACTAATCCGTCACTACAAGTCAGAAAAAATTAACCACGACAATTCTTTAGCAGTGCTAGCTGCACTTGCTACGAATTATCCTGGGTATTGTACACGAAATCCGGAAAAATGGAAAGTTTATGTATGCCGCACAAATTACGGGAACCAAATGTTGAAATATCATCTGCCAGCTATCATGAACGAACTGTCCGGAGAAGATAACCGAGATGTCTTCAACAAGTCGTTCAGGGATCTGCGCAGCATGTTTCTCTAACCAAAGAAATGTACGTGTCAATATTATCAGTTTCTTTGTTTTGTTTGTGAAATAAGCCAGTTACAGAGATGTGTGTTATTTTGTTCTCGTTTTTTTCTTCACTTCACTTTCGTGCCGTGCACTTTTTTTTTCTTAGCCACTTTTGTGCACTACATTTTTCATGATCCGCACACCTCAGGTTTCTGTTTGCCTTTCGTTATCTGCATTTTTCTTTTTTTTATTTTGTACGCATTTTGCCTTGTGGGCAGCAGCGCTTTTTGCGTTTTCTCCGTTATCTGCTGATTTCACTGCCTGTATTTTAAACATTCCGGGTATTCCACTGTATGCCTTGTAAGGGGCACGGACCTCGTCAAGCCACCTTTGGCTTTTTGTCCGTGCCCCTAAGCATCTCAGAATGTTTGAATAAATTGATTTGATTTGATGATTTGATTTGAAAATATTCTGGCTTATGTTTCACATAGAAATTGGAACTGCAGGTTTTGATAGCATCAGCCATTATTCTAATCTTTTCTGTTCTTGCTTAGGCGCTTGCATCTTAGTTCTTCTAGCGGACGATGAAAGATGTGTGAGAAAGTAATCTGGACTCTTGAAAAAGAAAGTACCTACGGTCGTGAGGATCTTTGTAATGGTAACACAGGTTTCAGTGAACGCCTGAAAAGTAGAGAGAAATGGATCATGCCACTGCTTCTTCGAGAAACCGCTCACTCATCACTTATTTGCTTTACCGATCGAACGCGTGCTACAGCGCCTTGCATCAGCAAGGGGAAAAGCAAATCGGCAGTGGTGGCGACGGACGAAGCGGACACTTATTCTTGATTTATTTCAAAGGCACAACCTTCGCTAATATCTACTGCAGGAATACCAAAAACTACAGAAAAGCGAACAACGAACGCTGCTGCGCAGAGCAGTGCAAAGAAGCTCATCGCGCACTACGTGATCCATGCCTCCCCTGCTCCTGGTTTGAACAGGGAAGGCGCGACGCCGGGCCGTTCACTTGGCTGCGGAGGTGACGGACGAAGTGGACACTTTTGTAGTGATAGCTACAATACGCTAGCATTTCGAGCCTTCAGCGCGGCGGCGCCGTGGCCACCATGGCAGCGCCGTGGCTGGTCACGTGGCGCGGAGCAGCTGCCGGCCCACGTGACGTACTCAGTTCACAAAGATGTGCAGATTCTGCAACGCGCTTGCCAACCCTACCCACGTCAATGCCTAAATTTCTTAGTATGGATGATGCTACCCTCCTACTCCCAAGAAAAACACATCCTGCGCCTCACACGTGCTCTCGTCCCTCGGTGTGCGATAGCCCTCACCCGCGGTCTTACCCGTGCAGAGGAGTTTGTGCTCCGGAAGATACGGGTCGGAGTTGCCCTCACTCCTGCCGTAACTCGGACGTGGCCTCAATTTCGTCACTTATATTCCCGCCTAGGATGTCCAGTTTGCAACTCACAAGACACTGAGACTGACATTCACCACTTGTTGTGGGATTGCCCGGCACTGAAGCCAACTAGAATTCGCCACCTGGCAGCAGCGCGTCTCCACCCAGACAACCCGTCCTCATATAATGAATGGACGCAGGAGCCACATCACCGTTGCTCCTCGCCTTCATTAGATCGGCACATCTTTCCTCTTTTATTTGACACCCACCCACTCTTTTCTTTACTTTCTTCTCTCTTTTCTTCCTAACCCCCCTTATGCCCAGAGGCAATAAACAACGCCATCAAAAAAAGGAGGAAACTCATCAACACGGAGCGGCGAAAGACTGGCTTTGCAGTTCGACTGTACGAGTTCCACTCGAGCAGCTGTAGCTATCGCGTCACTCCATGTTAAAGAGCTAAACCACGGCCAGTTTTACTGACTAATTTCACATGTTGGAACTCGTGCAACTAAGTTGCGATTGCTCTTTTTGTGAATTCTGTTTCCGTAGGCTCTTTTCCCAACCTGTTTCCCAACTCCTCTGTGTACTGAGCATCTGTAAGTACGCTGTTTGTGGCCATGAGAAGTGATGTTGTGAGGGACTAGAAGAACAATGAAGTGGAAAGTGGCGCGGGCAGCAGCGCTCTTGCTAGGCCCGCAGCCATTAAATCATATCATCGACATCTGTCATCACCTGTATACTTCGGCTTGCTGTCACGTGACATTTGATAGAGGAGCGGGGTCCCTTCACCATCCCTGTCCCGCTGGTTGGGAGCATGCTGTCTACCTAGGTCTTATGCGGAGTGCTCGTGACTTCCCATGTCCCGGCGTTCCCCCTCCTTCCAGATATGCTCCGACGCCGCCGCTGCCCTCTGCCCCGCCCCGAGCCCAGACCAAAAAATACAACCACATGCCTACGACCCGACTTGTTCATATACGCCTCCACTAACCTGATACCCCACTTGCGAGCGGCATGGTAATGCGCGCAATGCCGGGAAGAAACGTCGGGGGAAGTTTAGGAGGCCGAGGAACTCGCGAAGCTTGCGAAGAGGCTTGGGGCGAGGAAATTCGCGGATTGCGCGCACTTTGCTCTCCAAAAGGGGGCGAATTCCCTGCGCTGTGACGTGATGGTCACGGAACTCGATAGCGTCGACGCCAAAAACGCACTTGGCCGGATTGATGACGAGACTGTGCTCTTCGAGGCGTGAAAAGATCAAGCGCAGGTGTTCAGCGTGTTCTTCTGACGAGGAACTGGCAACCAGCAGACCATCGAGATACGCTAACACAAAACGCAGGCCACGAGTGACCTAGTTGATGAAGCGTTGGGATGTCTGAGGAGGGTTTCGCAGACCAAATGGGATACGAACGTACTCGTAAAGGCCAAACAATGTTATATGAGCAATCTTAGGGATGTCTGCAGGCTCCACCGGGATCTGATGATAGGCCTTCACCAGGTCAATCTTGGAAAATAAGGTCATGCCATTCAGGTTGGCGGAAAAGTGGTTAATATGAGAGAGAGGATATCGATCCGAGACAGTGCGGGCACTGAGCGCACGATAGTCTCCGCAGGGGCGCCAATCTCCGGGGTCACGTTTCGGCGCCATACGCAGCGCCGAAGACCAAATGCTGGACGACGGCCGAGTGATGCCCAATTGCAGCATATGGTTCAATTCGCGGCAGGCAATAACGAGACGGTCTGCAGCAAGGCGGCGCGGTCGGCAGAACACTGGTGGGCCCGTAGTGACTGTGTGGTGCGTAACGGTGTGACGGGCGGGAAGCTCAAGCTTGCTGGGCCGCGTGATGGCAGGAAAATCAGCCAGAATCGCAGCAAAGGCGGACGACAGCAGCTGCGGAAAGCCTTGGAGGAGGGGGGTGGCCACCTGGGCGAGGACGCCGTTCACAGACAAGTGAGTCGAGTGGTCCACCAGTCCTCGAAATCGAAAGTCGAGAGCCAAAGACAAAAGTGGCGAGAAACTCCGCTCCGAGGGTGGCAAAACGCACGTCCGCGATAACGAAAATCCATCGGAATGTGCCGCGTAAGTAGAAATCGAGGCGGATTGAACGCTGTGCGTAGGTAGCGATCTGGGAGGTGTTTACCGCCTGCAAAGGCGTTCCTTGCACAGCGCGTTGCCGATCGAGACGGCAAGCAGGCACGACGCTAACCTGTGCTTAAGGAAGCGGCATCCCGAGAACCTGTCGGTGACGTATAGTAGGCGGCTGGATGAAGAGCGAGAATCACCGGCCGCCATCAGTGACTCGCCGGCGCGTTTCCCAATAATTGGCCAGGCTGCCGGCACTGCCGGGCAGCGGCGCCGAACGTGCGGTGGTACCAGCAGAACCCTTCACGGGCTGGGCTCGATCGATGACTGGAACTGGAACTGGAACGGCAGTTAAATTAATCATTTGCCGCGGGAGGTTGCTCGGGAACAGCAACCTTGGTCTCACAAGCCGCACCGGTAATTGCGTTTGAAACGGCAACCTTCCTGGTCGTTGTGCATTGCTCAGCCGCTGCATCACTGCGCCTGAGTGGTTGGACGACTTCCCGCGATCTATGAATGTAAAATATAGAATTATCTATTTCCCATATATGGGCGTATCGGTGGATCCCAGGCGAATTGGCATGCAAAGAGAACCTCACACCGCTGAAGGGTCCCATTAACGCTATCATGTAATGCACTTGAGGTGCACCTTAAGTGTCCTCTCAAGTTTTTTGCACACTGGAACCCATGGGACTTTTTTTTTTGCAGCACAGATTTCAATGCTTCACTCGGCAGATCAGCTTCGGCGTTGTAACTAGATCAAGCGGTGACTGGCCGAGCCTATTATTATGTACTCATACTAGCACGCACAAAACCATTATCATAGGTTCCTTTATTAAAAGCCAACTCTACGTGGCCCCTCTGATGCATCTCGCTGCTTCTCTGAACTCAGCCGCAACTATTCAATCGACCACTCTCACACTTATGGTTCGTTTGCAGACTCAGTGACTTTAGCACACGCTAAAGAAAATTTTGGACATCACTTTACAGCACCCCTGACACCAATAAGCTCTCCCCCCCTCTTGATATTCATATGATTGCACTGACCCGTCAAAGAGCATTCACTCGCCCGTTTATATTGCCCACCGAAATCCATATTACGGATAGAAGCGTTAATACAGATAGGATACAACTGGCTTATTTTTTTCTTCACAATCATTAGCAAGATCCTGTTATTGCCGTGAAGGTACCTACCAGATGCACTCCGACGCACTGAGTATACGCCTTAAAGAGCATTGCTTTTATAGCTTGAATAGCGCACAGCGGTGTATCGATACAGAAAATTTTTAGTAGTTACGCTCCATCCCACTTGTAACGAACCTGGTGGTCACATTGTTCACATTCGTGGCATCAGATGTTCGTAGCTAGTGGGCTTTCTGGATTACAGCAAAAAAAAAAAGCTTGGTTCCGGTGTGTTTAACGTCGCAGAGGGGCTCAGGCTATGTGCGACGCCGAAGTAAAGTGCTCCAGAAATTTCGGCCACCTCGGATTCTTTAAAGTGCACTAATATTGCACAGTACACGGTCCTCTAGAATTTGCCCTCTATCGAAATGCGACCGCGGCGATCGGGATCAAACCTACGTCTTTCGATCAGCAGGTCAGCGCCATAAACAGTGAGCCTCCGTGGCGGCTCGAGCGGAAAAATCCAGGAAGCCCACTAGCTACGAACTTCTGACACAACGATTGCGAACTGTGTGACCACCAGGTTCGTTACAAGTGGGCTTCATTATAATTACTATAGCATTTCTGTATCCATACGCCGCACTGCACTATTCAAGCAGTAAAAGCATGTCTGTTTAAGACATATACTCAATGCATCATAAAAGTTTATTTATACAAAGCAGACCCTACCACAGCGCTTTTCAGACTCTTCAAGGCGGTCATGTTCTGCTTGCCGGGATTCTTGCCGCCAAGAGTTTGCTTTACGGACGGGTTAATTCTAATCGTCGTTGAAGCGTCTACTGCAGCTGGCGGCAGGTCGTGCACATCAGTGAAATTCCTGATGGTAGCGCTCGACTACTGATCCGGAGTTCCCGGGTCCGAACCCGACCGCGGCGGCTGCGTTTTTATGGAGGAAAAACGCTAAGGCGCCCGTGTGCTGTGCGATGTCAGTGCACGTTAAAGATCCCCAGGTGGTCGAAATTATTCTGGAGCCCTTCACTACGGCACCCCTTTCTTCCTTTCTTCTTTCACTCCTCCCTTATCCCTTCCCTTACGGCGCGGTTCAGGTGTCCAACTATATATGAGACAGATACTGCGCCATTTCCTTTCCCCAAAAACCAATTATTATTATTAGGAGAGTGCTCGTCCTTTGCGTGTAACGGCTTCGTCAGAGCAGCACGGCTGTGCAATTTGGTCCTCCGCAAGAACGCAGTCCCGCCAGGAAACATCTGTCCAACTACTCACAAAATAAAATTCGAAATGACACTTAAGCTCCGCTTTAGGTTATGGAGCGACAGCTTTCATGTGATAACCCCCACGTAGGTAGAATTGACCATTCTGATCTCGCGTTCTTAGATCTCTGGGAGCCCTCAAATCGCTCCTGGCGCTTTGGTGAAGAGGTTAAGCGATGGCCCCGCGATACGACCCAGGTTCGTCATCTTGCACTACCCAGCATGCTGCTCCTGGAGAACTTCTCGCGGCCAGTCATTAATTTAACTTCCACCTGCAGCGGTGATCAGTTTGATCACAATTCCGTGGGCAGGTAGTTATAAAGCCAAACCGCCGCGTGACCAAGGTTATCTGCCTAGGTTGCTTCTCCAGGATATTTGTCTGAAAACGGCGGCACCGACGACGCCAGATTTTCTGCAATAGCGGGAGCCTTAACTTTATCGCGTTTGGATGCGTTGCCACAAATCTACTTGCCTCGCAGTCTACCTCTCCTGGGCCGATGCAGCGACGAAGGTAGCGTAGCGCATATGCACAAAGGATATACCAGCTGCATTGTCTGCTATGGGGCTCGTGTCTGCACGTCTTAGCAGTACAAAAGGTGAAGCCGACTAGGAGCGCGACGAATACAATGTGACCAGCGAGAACAGCAAGGCATTCAAACTTTTGAAATCGCTGCCGTTAGCTCATCCACGGTCATGCACCAAAGCTTGACTTTCAACGCTGCCACTGTCTCGCGCAAAATTCGCTTCTGCTTCCATTGGGAAGTCGACGCACACATAGGCGATGAACGACCGTATAAGCTATCGGCGCAAGTTTCGCTGGCTGTTGCCTGTAGTTTCAGTGCAGCAATCTTTTGCTTATGTGGGTCGACATATTCTTTCTCTACGCTGTCGTGGTGGCTATGAGACGCTCTTCGGTATCTATGCTATGCTTGAAGCAGGTTTTTTTTTGTCATAGTGGGAAGAGTTAACGGGGCCTCATCGTTCGATATAACAGAGTTGTGCAGCAGCAGCTGTTCATTGAGTCTGAGACTAGTTGCCATTGCTTCATTCGCTTTTTGCGACTACTACCCCTCTTATTCATAAGAAGTGACGGTTCGTTATGTGTTTGGTTGTTATAAGTGGGCTTGACTGTACTATGCTTCACAGAAAGTGGTATCGCCCAAAGCGATCAGAGAAAGGGGCAGAGCAGGCATCCTTTCAGGAACAAGAGTGAAAAACTCAGGCGCGCAGTTTACCTCCCAAAGGAAGCCCGTTCGGGATCTCACAGAGCCTTATCGGCGTTAGAAAAAAGGGCAACTTGCTCGAGCCAGCCATTGCTTGCGTTGGAAAGATCAGCTTACAGCATTACGAAACAAGAGTTTGCGGGAGGAGGGTATGGTTTCTCTTTAAACCTTCGTGCCTTTTATTGAATTTTCTGCTTCTTTCGTTTGTGACGAGTTCGACGTTAACCACAGGCGGCTAGCTACCAAGCAGATATAAATTCTAAGGTACCTCGACCAATTACGTGCAGTGGAGGGGTTGCTTTGCTTGCAAGCCTCTCGAAAGCACACAGATTTTGGCGCCATGAACACAATATTTGATGGACCACAGCGCAGAGGGTAACTGCGGTTTGGAAATTTTTGAACACTGATATCAATATTACTTACGGTGGGCTACACGTCTCAATATAAGTAAGGAGACAAAGAGGAATAGTAGAAAAATTAACTACTCAATATTACTCTACCAGCCTACTAGTTAGCACGTCATCTGTATTCCAATTTACTACACCTCTAATATTGCTATGCAATAAAGGGCTCTTCTTACTAAAAAAAAACTAGTTTTAAATTTTAGAACATTTTAGTTGAAACACCAAGTATATGACACAAAAATTCTTTAGGAATGAATAGGGACAGACTGATCTGGCAGCCAGATAAATATAGCATACATGCTACAACCGTAATACAAATGAAGCATGCTCACCGGAGGTGTAACAGCGGTTGGTACGCGTGGAATGATAGGCTCCCACTGCCGCTCTAATCTAATTAGTTCGTGTCTCATTCCCACCAGCTTCGCGTGCCAGACGAAGAATATTGAAACTTTTATAGGGACCCTGGAATAATTTCCATCACCATATTCTTAGAGGAATAGACCTGTAAATGTAAGCAAGGTATGGTAATGGGCGATTCGGTTTAGATGCATTCCCAACAGCTTCGCGTGCCAGACGAAGAATATTGAAACTTTTATAGGGACCCTGGAATAATTTCCATCACCATATTCTTAGAGGAATAGACCTGTAAATGTAAGCAAGGTATGGTAATGGGCGATTTGGTTTAGATGCATTCGCCATGTTGGTTGTTGGCTTTCATCGACATCGTTTTAGATGTGATTCATTACGCTCCCTATTTTTTTCGTGTGTTTAGTGCATCCGCCCCACCTCCTTTTCGCGTCTTCGGCTGCGTTACTTTTTGTGGTTAACGATAACGAAACGATGGCGTATCTTTTGGTTATTGCCGTGCTTCAACTTGAATGGTCTTTGAGCGTGCGTATCACTCCTTCCTGTTTTTTTTCTGTCTGTATAAAAGGTTGGAATCGGCTGTCCTCTGAAATAAAGTTGTTAGTGAGCGCATTTATGTGTACTCCTTAATCTTGTCATTTGTCTGGCTGCCCTATGCTTCTCAGGATCTGTAGGGGGGTCTTTTTGGGGATGCAAGTAAGATTTGAAAGCTCTACCTGGATCTTGTCATTTAAAATTATTGTTTTTAAATATCACTGCTTGCAGCAGCTTGCAGCCTATTAGCGCGACACCCCACCTTGCGTTAACTACCCCGATGATATAAGTGGGCAGTCAGGGCAAGCCCACTGACGTCATGGGGCTAACCCAGGGAGCGTGGGGGGATGGGACGTGGAGGGGTGCAGTTAAGGTGTGTATCCTTTCTTTTTCTGGCGCGTTAGCGTTTATGACTTCAGGGGGGCAACGAGGAGCATAACCTTTAATTACCGATAACGAAGCTAGCTCAAAACTTTTGAGCTGCGGTTACGAGTGATAGAATACCAATCGCGGATACGCTTTCCCTAACTTAAGTATGTACCATTTCATGGTCCCTTTAGGTGCCTTTTGGACGAAAGAACGACAAAGTATACACTACAGAGGAAGTGAATTTAGGACAGCTTAGCTGACTAGTGAATCCTTCTATAGAAATAAACGGACCACAAATCACAAAATCAATTCTAGGTGCACTGCATCTTATGGAAGGGGTTAAAGTTGTTTTTTTGCGCACCACTGCATCATTTTCTTATCAAAAAGTGCGTCATTTTGCAGCAGCCAGTGCACTCCACGCCTCTCGCTGTAGAACTGCCACAGTTCGCTTACTTCAGCTCTCCAGAAAGAATTCATTCATATGAATTTCCAACTATCGCTTTTAGAGTAATTCGCTACTAAGACCTGAAAGCGCCTAGTCATGAATCACGAAAACCACGAAACCTCTATCGCGCCTGCTTCTTCATAAATGTTTCAAAGAGCTTTGCGGAAACTCCTGATGAAAATGCAGTGTTACTCAGTGTCGTCGACAAAAGTGAAACTTGAAAGAAATCATCGGGAAAGCTTGACCTACGAAATGATACCGCATTTAGCAGTCTGACGATTCTTCTTCTGCGAACCTAGTCCCTGGCTTGAAAGCCTTCTTTTTTTCTGCGTTAGCTTACTGTACGTAGTAGCTGATGGAGCTGCAAATGGATAAACTATAATGGCCTTCACTAGAGAGCGACCATCTGAATTCAAACTCGGCATGCACTCAATACAAATTTTTCATGGCGGCAGATTACCCTAATGCTTTCTCCAGGGCAGCTCGAAGCCACACATGTGCAGCATTCTTGGACAAAAATTTGAGTTTTGGAAAATTTAAGGTACTGCTATGTACACATTCAAGGTAATAGTGCATTATTCTGATGTGTTGCAAAATCTCGCTTTAAAAGTTTTCCGTCGGTAACATCGAGCGCTTAAGACTGGCATAGGAAACAAATATGGCACGCTTTTGACGATACCAGAAACGTTAATAGCAAAAAATTGAAAGCCTGTCAACAGGAGGTCTGCGGATGTATTGATTATTGGAGTGAAATCTTACAACATATGAAAAAGTAGCGTTCATAAACTCTTTCTTGTTCAAAAATACTTTTGTCCAGAATTGTTGAGTATGTTTCTATGCTTGTTTATTTTAACAAACAAAGCTTAACAATAATGAGGGCTGGTATTATATAACCTTATTACCTGAAAACTCAGCAAGCAGGTTTGCGGCCTACGAGGTGCATTGCACTTTGCTTGGAGCCAGTACAGCGTGAAAGCGCCTACTTGGCACAGCTCTGCTGGTTGACTTACGTGGTTACGTCATTATATTAATAAAAAAAGGAAGATCACTGTTACCATGGGCACTCCCATCGATAAGCATCAATGTGTCAGACACTACACCCAGCGCATTGCATGCAGAGTACACTGGAATAAATAGCTAAAAGAAAATGAGAACAAAACATAAAAAGCCTCCATTTCTTACAATGTCGCGCAACAATGATCCCATCTTCTGATTTTAATCACTTGCAGTGGCTTCAATACATGTTGCTGGCACTTAGCTGTGTGTCCAACGTAAACACCACCAGAACGAAGCTGAAATTTGTAAACCGCTTCCCTTGTGCAGGATACGCACTGATTCCTCTGTTCGGTCGTGCATACGCCGCTACGGTGGCCACCCGCAACGTACTTGCCAATTTATCATAACTCTCATGCAGTCATAAACGTGAATTTGCTGCCCTGCCTGCTTCCGCATTTCTGCAGACTATGGGCGAGATTTTAGACATAAGGAACGATGTTCAGCAGGCCGTTTTTATCCGGAGCCGCCGGCTTCTGCTTATTAGACCCGCTAAGCAGCTTACGCACCGTGATTCGCCCAGTGCCTGAAGAAGAAGGTAAAAACGCGAGGTCTGCATTTTTTTTTTACCAAGCCTTTAATAGTGGCCGTGGTGTTGTGCTGGCCCGGCATAAGAAGTGTGGATTTCAGAGATGACCGATAAATGGCATTCTTCCTTTTTTCGGGGGTGGGGACGCCAACGGCGCAACTGCGTGCGTCCTTCGATGTCAGCATGTACTAGCGAGAGCATGCGGGCGCCCAATCGCCGCTGTGCTCTACACAAGCAGCGCTTCTTCAGGCGTCGCCCGAATACATTGCGGCATGGTTCAGAACGGACGAGGAGGGCGGAGCGTATGTCACTTTAACTTGCGAGAGTATGGCCAACAGACAAAGTCAGAACAAAGTCTCCATCCCAAACAATTTTGACACTCCTCATCGTAAAGCTGCAGAGGGATAGTAATGAAAATGAGACCACTTTCTAACCTCCAACACGTTTTCGGTTAAAGTCTGACGACACGCTTCGCCGCATACAATGACCAATACAAAAATTCACCGACATACCTTGGTATCTACATATCTATATCGATCAAACCGACGTAGTTAAAGAACGCACAGTCGCGTCGTATTGATTTTTGTGGTTGTCATCCACTGGCTGCACGAACAGGGCGGGTGACGCGGTATTCAAGAGCTCCGAATTAAGATACTGTACGCATTTGCTTAAAGCCTCCCACATCAAGTACTCGGGTAGCTTGTGGATGACATATTTTATTAAAGGCAAGGGAATGTTTTCGCGCACCAATTATGCGTATAATGTGTTTCGAGTTGGCCGATAGTCACTTATTTTACCGTCTACAAACATGGGATGGTACCTGTGAAACGTATTTAGAACCAATTATTCATTTGCAGAAGCGTGCCGCTCGTACTATAATCTTCGCAAAAGCAACCGACCCTAGCCGACCACTTTTCCAACAGTTCCGAATATTACCCGTATTAATTTCATACAAACCAAAGATAGTTCTAGTAATAAACAGCAATAAGAACTAATGATCCCTTTTCTCTTAAACTCTTTAGATCCCCACTGAGACAAACAGACGTCGCCACTGTTATGAATTTAACCTACAGCCATGTCACACTTACGGCCATAGGCTATTAGAATACAATTTTGCCCAGATATGAAATGAAGTTCCCGATGACATCAAACTGAAACATAGTTTTTCGGCCTTATTGAAAACCACTTATCTTGTCTGTTCGGGACTTTGGGAATAAATACATTTGTTTCGTTTTGTACATTTGTAAACTTATTTTTCATCTCGTCTCTAGCGATCGCCATTTTTTGTTAGAATATTTATGCGCTTTACATAATTACAATGTCGTGATTGTAGTATTTAACGTCCGTTAATAGTTGTTTGAATGTCTGCCATTTCTTTGGTGAATATCTTGTATTTGGACCTTTTACTAGCCAATCTGCCAATGGCGAATCGTTCCAATCAAGTTTGCATGTATTGATTTCACAAAAAAAATGAGAGACAGAGAGAGTACAATTCAGGCTCTAGATACAATTACTATTGTGGCTACGACTGTACGGCAATAGCGGCTAGGCAAGTACTTCAATGCTAGGAACGGAAACATGTTTTGTGCTGGCTGTGCGATCTTTGTCGCTGTGCTGAACCCCTCTTATTTCTTCGCCCTGGGAATATTAATGCTCACCGAGATCGAAAAATTTGTTTTCGCATTACGCGCAAATATAAAGGCGGCTAGATTCGACCCCGCTACATTTGGATGATGCAGCCAGGCGGCACAGGTATTCAAAAATAGCGGGGAAAAAAAGGAAAAAGTAACGGAAAGATGTGACAAACACGAAAGAAGCAAGTAGGCGAGTTGAGTCGGCACAATTTCAAAAACGAAAGAGCGAGAAACACGCGCGGCAGTTTTGTTCCGGGAAGCTGGTTTTTTATTCAAGTTTTCACTTCGTACAGAGCGCGGTCATTCCCTCACGACACTGAAATGAGTGTGAACACACACACAGATAGCGAAACCCTTTAATGAAAAAGCAGAGAAGGTAGCCGACCTTTAAAAACCGCTAGCATGCTACGTTGCGTGGGGAAGGGAACTTGGGAGGTAAAAACGGAAGGAGAGCAGCGCGCGAAAGGTTAAATTAAATAAAGAAGAATATGGAGAAAACTTCATTTGCGGCCATTAAATACCTACTAAGGGGCATCGGCGAGAAATGATGTAACGTATGAGATGATGAGGTACATATTCTTATTAACGGGCTAACAGAGTTCTGCGAGAAAAATGCACGAGGGCAACAGGCTAGATAACATTAGAGCTTGTAGAGATATCCAAGTGTATTTAAATTTGCAAAGAAGAAGTTTATTGAATGTTTCTGTTGCCTAGGGCAGGATAAGGGACCTAAAACACTGTCCATTGTTAGAGGCACGGGGGAGAGCTTTTCCATGCACGTTTCATAGTACGCACGCTCATCAGCCTATGCAGGGCACTCAAGGATATGTTCCACAGATTCGATCGAGCCGCAGTTGTGAAGAAGCCGCAGTGGGAAGAGAACAGCATGCTTTCGTGTGCTTTTTTGTGTACATGTTTGCGACATGCAAATTGTTGCATAGGTCTACAAGATTTTTTTTAAAACCACTCTGGAGGATGAACATCGTGTTTAGGTAGAGTCGACGATTTGACACGAGGAGACGGTGTCCAAACTAGCGAAAGAATTCATCGGTCCCGGGCACGAAAAAAACTCAGTCCGTGTGCAGACAGGTAAATTGATTTTTAAATTACCTAGTCGGCCTACAGCTGCCTGCAGTGCATATTCACTCACTCAGGGTGCTGTTCACTGGAGCTCGCGGCGCAGCGCTCTCAAAGCGCTGTCCCCTGTAAGCTTTCATACCCCAGAGGCTAAAGTTCTGTTTCCGTAGTTGTTGACCTCAAATCTGAGAGCAAACACAGCTGGATGAACTAATCTAATTTAGGCTCAGTAACTGCAGTAACTCTGGTGTACCTGCAGTCAGACATTGTCGATGGGTATTTCTCAAGCAAGGAGTGGAGACGACCCTACTCGCGCTGGAATCATATGCCATGACCACTTCCAAGCGCCAAAACTACTTCCGGCATGAACCCATACCTATGTTAGGAGAGAAAGTGACAAGACGAGTTAGATAAATATGACGTTGGTTTATCTACTGCCAAGATGAAAGTAGAGTACAACGAGTGGTTTACCAGATGCATCAAACGGAATCTTTCTCTAAGTGCTGAGCTTTACTGATGTCCATGGAGATCGCAGAAATTTCATTTTATTTTATTATTTAAAATACCCTCAGGGCCATACGGCAATATAGAGGGGAGCGGTTATACAAATAAAAAAAAACAAAGAAATATGAGCACTATGTTACAGAAGGTTGCTAGTTATAGTGTTAGCTAATGCATATTGAAATCAACGGTGATCAATAATTAGTGCCAGTGGTGCGCGAAGGTGATTCCACTCGTCGGATGTCCGGAGTAAAAACGAATGAAAGTAGGTTTTCGTTCCCCAGAAAGGTATTCCAACCTTGTGGGAGGGATCCATCCGTGGTGACACGTACTGCGGGGGCGAAATAAGTTCTTTGCACAGGTAAGAATGGTGAAAAAGTTTACAAAAAAGGCTATGACGAAGTGCTCGACGACGGGACGCAAGGGATGGCAGACCGAGATTAGATTTCATGCTGGTTGTCCTTGCAGTTCTGTAGTAGTTAGAGAGAATGAATCGAGCAGCTGTATTTTGGACCATCTCAAGTGAGTGCGATAAGTTCTGGTGATAAGTATCCCATTCGGGTTGGGTAAAATAAGTGTTTTGTACAGTAAAAGCTTCAGAGATGAAGGTGCTTTACCAAAGTTATGGCGAAGATATCCAAGTGTTTTGTTGGCGTTGTTAACGACATGTGTGACATCAGCAGTCCAGGTCAGGTCATTAGTAATGTGAACACCGAGGTATTTATAAGAGTGTACAGAGTCTAAAGATAAGCCGCTAAGGTGATAAGAGGGCAAGTTATTGGTCACTCGAGACACACGCATAAATTTGCACTTGTTAACATTAAGGTCCTTTAGCCAAGATTTACACCAGGTTGAGATAGAGTCGAGGTCGGATTCAATCATTAGTATGTAACCATCACATGTTAGTTCCCCGAATATTACGCAGTCGTCGGCGATTAGGTGAATTTGAGATGAAATGTAGGAGGAGGCTAGGTAAATAATGTAAATAAGGAAAAGAAGCGGACCGAGCACGGAGCCTTGCGGAACACCGGAGTGAACCACACTCAGATCCGAGGTGAGGTCATTAATGGAAACTAACTATTGACGGTTTGTAAGAAGAGCTTCAAGCCAGGTTAGAATCTTTGGGTACACGTTAAGTTGCTGCAATTTGCTTAGTAGTAAGCTATGACATACTTTATCAAATGTTTTCGCGAAATCTATGAACACGCAGTCAGCTAGTGAATTAAGATCAAGAATAACATGCAAATTGTTAGTAAAGGATACAAGTTGGAATTCACATGAATAAGATTTTTGGAATCCGTGTTGAAATCGCGAGAAGAGTTGGATTCTAGAAAGTTAGCTAGGTGAGAAAACAGGATGTGTTCAAGAAGTTTGCAAGGAATGCTGGTTAGAGAAATTGGCTGGTAGTTTAGGAGAGAGTGCTTGTTACCTGGTTTGTGGAGTGGAATCACCTTCCCCACCTTCCATGCGGCAGGTAGCGAACCCTGGTCAGGTGACTGCTGAAAAATGTTTGTTAGTATGACGGAAGAATAAACACTTGTATTTTTAGGAACTTGGCATTGATGAGGTCGCAGCCTGGCGCAGCGGATATTTTTAGTGAGTTTGTCAGTTTTGCAACACCATCAAAGTATATTGACACCGCCCATTCATCGTCGTCGTTCTACTAGAACCACGAGAGCGCGGAATGCGCAGAGAGCTGGCCTTAGAAAAAGAAGCCGAAGTGTCTGGCTGCGAATGCTCCGCTTTTGGGACTGCTACTGACGTCCGCTGCAGTCACCTACTTTGACGTATCCAACCGAGCTGTACCACCCGTGACATCTGGTGGAGGTGCTGGGTGCCGCATTCCATGCCTCGGACTCCCCCAGCAAGCAGGGATTCAAGTCCTCGAGGGTCATCTGCCATCGAGGTGACGCCTGTACACCACGGCAGCCGCCGGCTCCAAGGCCTTCAACCCGTGTTTGGGCTTCTGGAGTCTCGCTCAACCCAAGCGGTTCGTTCAGCGCCATCGTCGACGACCGTCCAGCCCGAAATAGGCATGCAGACGACGATTAGTTCACCTTCTGTTGTGCTGCAGCAGCCTCGGGAGCCACCGATCTTCCAAGGTTCTCCAGGCGAAGACCCGGAAGACTGGCTGGAGAAATTTGAACGCGTGGCCCGGTACAACCGATGGGTGGAAGACTCCAAGCTTCAACACGTGTTCTTTTCGCTGGAGGGCGCAGCTCGTACGTGATTCGAGAACCGGGAGTCGTCCATAACGACGTGGAACGTATTTAAAGACCAGTTCCTGAAGGATTTCACCACGGTGATTCGAAGAGAATGGGCCGATCTGCTCCTTCAGTCCCGAACCCAGCTACCAAATGAAAGCATACTGGTATACTTCGAAGACATGGCCAAGTTATTTCGTCGAGCTGACCCGGACATGACAGAGCAGAAGAAACTCCGGTACCTTATGCGAGGTGTCAAGGAGCAAATCTTTGCCGGACTGGTTCGCAATCCACCGAGCACGGTCGCAGAGTTTCTGTCGGAGGCAACCACCATGGAAAAGACACTCGATATGCGGTTGCGGCAATACGAGCGTCAACCTTTGGCCATGACTGCGGCAACCACGGACATCAGTAACACCCACATGCTTCGCGAAACCGTACGAGCTATCGTTCGCGAGGAGCTCCAGAAGCTGTTCCCGGCTACGCCGCCTGCGCCAACGGTTACTGCTCTATCCGAGGTTATTCGGGAAGAGGTGCAACAGGCGCTTACAACACCAGCTCCCTTTCAGCCGTCCACAGCCCCACCGCAAATGACATACGCCGCTGTTGCTCGTCGCGCACAACCGCCGCCGACTCGTCTTCAGGAAACCGCGGCCTCTTTTCGGCCGCCACCACCTGCTCGTCCTGCTCCATCGTATCCCCGTAAAAGTGACATCTGGCGCACTCCCAACTACCGTCCTCTCTGCTATCACTGCGGTGAGCCGGGCCACCTGCACCGCAACTGCAGGTATCGTCAGATGGGCCTGCCGGGGTTCCCTGCAGATGCACCACGTCCGCAGCCTGGGCAGTGACCCAGAGAAATCAACGATTATCTGGCCGAATCTGCCGGTGGGACCCGCAGGTCGCCATCCCCACGTCGTCGGTCTTACGGTGACTTTCCTCGGGGAAGGTCGCCAAGCCCCCGCCAGGAAAACTAAAAGCAGCAACCTTTGAGGGGGAGGTTGCTCACCGACGAAATGTAACAGACCCTCCTACGCCGCAACTAGGTGGCCACCCGATGCCATGACCGAATGCCGTCCAACACTGTGAAACGCCGACTCGACGGAAATGCCACCTGACGTATCGAAATGAACCCGCGCCGCACCGCAGCCGTGACCGAACACCGCGCCGTACCGCTCACACGCCGTCTACGACAGCAAACCTGAGCATTTCCCTCGACGGAACAGACGTCAATGCACTCGTCGACACAGGGGCGGATTACTCTATCCTCAGTGGAAATTTCGCCGCCACTCTGAAAAAGGTCACCACTCCGTGGATGGGCCAACAGATTCGTACAGCCGGGGGTCACTTAGTTACACCGACCGGGACTTGCACATCAAGAGTAGCAGTTCAAGGCGCAACCTACCTGGCAACGTTCGTTATACTCGAACATTGTTCACGTGACGTCATTCTCGGGATGGATTTCTTGACCGATAATGGAGCGGTCATCGACCTCCAGTCAAAGGCCGTGTGTTTCTCCACAGAGAACGCAATACACAGAGAGCCAGACCATCTGACCGCACTTTGCATCCTGGATGACCACGTCACCATCCCACCTCGTTCGAGTATTATGGTTTCTGTCGGCGCCAAGACTGTGCGGAATTTCGAAGGCGTCGCGGAAGGCAACCAGATCTTGCTTTTTGCCAGGAGCCTTGCTGTCGCCAGAGGAGTCGTTAATCTCGTCGACGGAGAAACAGAAGTGCTGATAACCAATTTCGGTGGTGCACACCAACATCTGAACGTGGGAACCGTTGTGGCTCACGTTGATGCCATCGCCCATGTCAGCAGCACACCCAGTATTTCCACAATGTCGTTGTCGCAAGAGCAGAGCCCAGTCACTGGTTTCACGTTCGACGTCAATCCAGCACTCTCCCCGACGCAGCAACAACAAGTTAAAGATCTTCTTCTGCGCTACGGCGACATCTTCTCGGTATCATCGTGTGCTGGACGAACTCACCTAGCGGAGCATTCGCAGCCAGACACTTCGGCTTCTTTTTCTAAGGCCAGCTCGCGCGCGCATTCCGCGCTCTTGTGGTTCTAGTAGAACGACGACGATGAATGGGCGGTGTCATTACTCCCCGGCAAAAAGAAGCATCGTCCCGATGCTGGGAGTGAGTGGAGAGGTCGGAAGGACTGAACGGGGTTATTGGGCGAGGCTACCGATCGTGATAAGGCTTCAGGCGGACCACGTGAACCACTTCAGGGCACGGGGACCGTCGGGACTTCTGAAATCCATCGGGAATGACCTCTTAGTTGAGGTCGCCCAATGACCCGACCACGCGGTATAGTCCGAAGTAGCGATGGAGGAGTTTTTCGCTCAGTCCTCGTCGCCGAATGGGGAACCACACCCACACACGGTCGCCAGGCGCATAATGGACGTCGTGACGGCGCCGATTGTAGCGATATGCATTTCGAAGTTGTTGGTCCTGACTTCGAACTTTGGCCAGTTGGCGAGCAGCTTCGGCGCGTTCCAGTAACGTGTAGGTATCAGTGTGAAGGCTAGAGTCGTCCAGATGTGGTAACATTGCGTCGAGCATCGTCGTCACTGCACGGCCGTAGACGAGTTGGAATGGGGACATCTGCGTTGTTTCTTGCATGGCCGTATTGTAGGCGAAGGTGACATAAGGAAGCACTTCGTCCCACGTTTTGTGTTCAATATCGACGTACATGGAAATCATGTCAGAAAGGGTTCGGTTCAGTCTTTCAGTCAACCCGTTCGTTTGAGGGTGGTACGACGTTGTTCGGCGGTGGTCGGTATGACTGTAAACCAAGATCTCCTGCAGCAGCTCAGCCATGAACGCAGGGCCTCTGTCAATGATCAGCACTTCAGGTGCCCCATGGCGGAGTACGATCTGATGCACGAAGAACTTAGCGACTTCTAAAGCGGTGCCGCTGGGTAGAGCTGACGTTTCTGCATAGCGGGTAAGGTAGTCCGTCGCGACAATTATCCATTTGTTGCCAGAGTTCGAACGTGGGAACGTATTGTGACAGGGTACATGGGCGTATAATCGAATGACACTATGCTAGGAACAGGAGGATTGGCGGTGATAGAAAAATTGGAAGCGATAACGTCGCTTAACACGGAAGCTTGCAGTTCGGCCCGAATAATAGTTCCAGAATTGTCAACAAGGAGTATGCTATAGCTATTAGTCGGGTTGGTGTTGCGCCAAAACTTTCGCGGATCAGTGCATAGCATGGACGGAAAGGTAACTTGTAAAATTGTGTTCTTCGCCTGTTCTAGCGCTGTAATAAATTCACCTAAAGTGGTTTTATAAGCATTCCATCGGTCACAGTTAGAAGAATGTTTTGCAAGTTTGTGCATACGCTTTTTCTTCTTAGACAACCGCTTGATATTAGTCTTATACCAGGGAGCTGTGCTTTTAGAGGTAAGTATAAGGGTTGGTATGTACTTATCTTTTAATTCCTTAGTTTTCGCCAGGAACAAGTCCCTGTTCGATTGAACGGTGCGATCGATGAAACCGTCCAAAAAAGTGCCCAGAAATACACGCAGCTCTCTATTTTTGGTGTCAAAGTTGGCCTTATTGTAGTTATAAATTGTTTTCGCTTTCTTAACATTTTTAGGCCAACAGATGCAAATTCCAAAGGATATGAGGGTATGGTTCGCGAGCTCACGCGCCTTGGCGTGTGCCGTCTCGTTTCGGTTGCGATATGTGTTCGATTGGTGTGTCCATGGGACAGCACCAAAGACTCTTTGACCACACACAACGAAGTTACCAAGGCTCTCTGCCTGGCCCGCCCAACCTTCCCTCTGCCCAACGACAAGCTGGACAGGGAACACGCGGTGGCCCTGAGATAACTGCAGACGCTCACGTACCCAACCCGGCACAATACCACAGACTCTACTCCGGAACATACCCGACGAATATGTGCAAGCTCTGCCACACTGCTATAGCAACATTACCCCACATGCTCTGGGACTGTAGCAAAAACCCTGACGGTGCTGACTCCAGAACCCTCCCGCTGCGGCGGGCCGCTGCCTTGCGCAGGCCCAGTCTCGGTGACCAACTCTGGGCCGTCCAGCAGGCCCGCGAGGCGACGGCGAGGCAACACTTTGACGTCCCCACGTGGGAGACCTAAGGCCCCGTCGGCGAAAGCTCTGCAGGAATTTTGAATAAAGTTGTTATCAACCAAATGAGGGTATGGTCGCTCAGGCATGGCAAGTAAGTAATGTTGGAAATAAAGGAAGGTTGTGTTGTAAGGACCAGGTCGAGCGTATTTGAAACAAAATCTGTAATTCTGGTAGCTTCTTTTACAAGTTGTGTAAGAGAGAAGACGGAGCATAAATCAAGGAAGCCTTTACCTAGCGTAGAGCAGGGATTAATGGTGGTGGGTCAGTATCCCATGCAATGTTTCGGATATTAATGTCGCCAAGTAGGAACATAGGCGATGAGGGGTGTCGAGATGTAAAAAGACTGATTTCACTATGCAGTTTGTTCACGAAGTTAGAAGAGTCAGATGGAGGACGATAGCAAACTCCAATCACAAGGTTCTGGTTGTTAAAAACGATGTTAGCCCAAATTAACTCTAGCAAATTGGGAAACTATATGCATTGTGACTGTAAGTCTTTGTTAATGGCTAAGAGAACACCCCCACGATGTGTAGTAGTGTGGTCACGACGATAAAAGTAAAACATGCGGGCTGTCCAGAAGAGTTCCCAGTCGTTAACTTGAGGTCGAAGTCAGGTCTCAGTTAACACAATAATGTCGGCGTTAATAGTATCAATTGCAGAGGCTAGTTCATTACGCTTGTTAAGGATGCTACGTATGTTGCAAAACAATACCTGTATGTTTGACCGGCGTGTCACACATCCCCTCCCGTGTTCCTAGCTAGTATCATGTGATGGCGCTCCGCTGTGACAAGCATCGGCATTCTGTGGCGTGGCAGACTCGACTGTGCTATCAGTGATGCTATATTAGTTGCGGCGCTCCGCCGTAGAAAGCGTCTGTTTTCGGTGCATGGTAATCTCAACTATGCTATCAGTGGAGGCATTGTAGGCGTATAATTTTTCATTCACGGTGATTTTGTTGTAGCCCAACTGAAAACAAGGGGCGCCTGGCAGATTTTTCGCAAATTCTACTAGCTTAGTTCCGGCAGTACGCGTGGCGGGGGAAAATACTTCGGACACGGATACGCGCTTATCTTTAAGTTTACTGCGTGACGAAAGTACGCGTTGTTTCAGTTTGAAGTTGTTAAACTTGACTATGATAGGGCGACATTTTGAGGAGGAATACTGGCCGAGGCGATGTGCACGTTCTATTGATAAGTCTGATAGGTTGTCGATGATGCCCATGAGGGTTTCTTTCACACTGTCTTCAGTTTCCTTCCAAGATTCGCGTGAGCCAGGAATGACTCGAAAAAGCAGGTTATTGCGCCGTGACATGTCCTCGAGTTCGTCGAGACGAGTTTGCAAAGGATCATGCTGCGTAGACAGGGCTTGTAGGGAATCTTGAATGTGGGCCGCTTTTACAGCAAGCCGTTCTAGCGCGTCTGTTTTCTTTTCCCGAGTGTCGAGCCTTTCTCGAATGCGGCAAATTTTGTTCTCTGCGTTTTTTTGGCTAGCTTTTCTGGCTTTTATGTCTGTGGCAAGCTCAGCCTGATTCTTTGCAGATTGAACAGAACGTGTGTGCACATCCTTAAGAAGGTTAAAAACGGCAGCCATTTGTTCGGAAGGCTCGCTCGGAAAAGGCAGGATTTCGAGTGCGGATTCAGAGTGAGTGTTGGGTTATGGGTTTGTTTCCACGTTCCCGGAACGCAGCAACAGGAACAGCATTGAGAAGCACTCAGAAACAACCTCAAGAAACACTTGTGGGCACAGGAGCAACAGAAAGCGCCGATTACTGCTTCTCTTAGCATATAAGGAAAAAAAGACCTAAATACCTGTGGAATGCAGAAGAGCGGTGCGTGAGACATGCTGTCAGCGTTGCTGTCGCGCCCACTGAAACGTCTGAGGTTGCCGGTCATTTAAGTAACTGGTGGGAGCGCACGACATCGTCGGTGACGTTAGTGCCTGATAGGCTGTGCGCAGTGCGCAGGAAACGCCAATCGGGGGTATCCTGTGAAGGTGACGGTGAAAGAACCGGGCTGGATGATAGGGCGTAGGCCGATGTCGAAGTGCACAGGAGCAGCAATAGCTGCGAAATGCAGAAGCGCAGTGCGTGAGACATGCTGTCAGCGTTGCTCTCGTGCCCACTGAAGAGACTACCTGGCCGGATGCCACGAGGGCTCCGGATTCACCACTGCGCGGACTTTCGCTCATGGTGCCTTGTGTAGTCGCATTATCTTCATGGCTGTGTCTGTTACCGACGCTGCTGACGAGAAAGAACCGGTTTGCTGGGTTTTTTCTTCCTGTCTCGATGACCTACACAGTCGATTACCTCTTTACACGGAAACAAATTTCAGTGTTTTTTCCTTTGACCGTCTCCCCAAACCACGACCCAAATTCGAACAATGCTCCAGCTATCCACGGCGCGACTTTGTATCTTAAGTTCCTGACCATTCGACCACTCCTTTTTGTGTGCCCGTGGGCACTTCTGCACCTTCAAGACCTAATGGTGCGTGCTGCACAAACGCGCGTCCAACAGCTTCTGCTTTCGCGGTCTTTTAAGCCAGGCTTTCAGATAGACAATAGCAGAGCACTCAGCGCTTAAAGGCGCGGTCCACGTCCCTCGCCGCCCCCGACATATGACCATAACCAAAGACAGAGAAAAAAAGCAGGAGCAGAATAGCACCGTCCAGCCCTGCTTTGCTAAACCAGTGGCGACACACACCGCCACATGGAATCAGTGCCGATGCCTCCGAAAAGTGGAACTGTTTGACATCCCCGCTATCCAGTTGCACTGATGGAGCGGCATAAGGGGAGCGGGGCAACAGGCAAGGCGTGATAATTTATCACTTTTCCTTCGGATATGAAAGGAGAGATGAGATTTTTGGCGACTGGTCTCCGGGACGCAGTGGACCGACGTTTGACTTGCGCCGGATTCGGTCCGCACGATGGGACAGGTTCAGTCGTAACGCTTTCTTTTCCTCTGAAAGTATTTAAGTGAAGATGAATAAGGAGGTAAGTGATTATAAAAGTCGCCGCACGCGCCACTTCAAGGCCCAGCCCACAGGGGCACTTGTAAAGTGCACATAAGCTAACAACAGAAGGCGCAAGAACCTAGTTTGAGTAATTTACGTCTGTAAATATGGCTCTAAATATTTCACCGGTTTCTCCGCAAGATCCGGAACGCCAAGTAAGCTCTAGCACAGGCCTAAGGTTAGCGTCTTGACAACTTGCAGCTAGAGGTCCACTTTTTTGGTCGCAATAAAGAAAATAGGTGGCTCGTTTTGCTGCATTTGAAACACTGAATAATTATTGAAGAAGTTTAATGGCAAATTTGTGAACGGCGGCCATTCTGGCGGCAGAGTCTGTTAGAAAGCTTTTGAGTTGCGGCTCATGACTCAAATGAAGATTGTGGATTCGAGCTTGAATCTATGGGAGACGTATTTTCTTCCTCGTTGTAACCTATGTTGTTTAAATTTTACTCTTTTTCTCCGATATCGCCATTGCACTCGAAGAAAGGTATGCAAGTATACGATCTTCTGAAATGAATAGCTTTTAAGGAGAGGTTATCATTCCCATCAATTTTTTCGCTTTTCAATAGAAGCCGTCACTCCTACTAGGAACTCTTGGGAAGAATAGGACCTTTAATATCAGTTCCTTACTTCCTTTTTAAAAAGCGAAGACAGCACTAAAAGCCGTGATAGGGTACTGATGTTGGTCATGGCCCTTTACAAGGTGCCATTCCTACAGATGCGGTGGTATCTGTGCGGATGGCGCAAGCAGTAGGAACACATATTGAATAATAAATGAGTAGACAGCAGTTATTCATAAAATAAAAGACATTGCAATAATTTAACAACCGTGACCGAAAATTAACAGTACATGGGCGCGAGAGTATACGACGTTCATGGCGTTGGCACAATTCATAAAAACTACTCATTTGAGAATGTGTTTAGAGAAAGCATCGAGCAATTCTGGCTACAAATGATTTATCAAAGATGGAAAGATGAGTGGCAAGATTTCCTTACAATATCTCTCTGGTGGTGTGCGCTATTTCATGCTTCGTAAAGCGGTTATAATGAAATCGTTTTTTTTTTTTACCTTGGCGACTTGCGCCGAAAAAGAACGAACGTATTCGTCAGAACCGACATGGTAAAAATGATGTGCCTGCACTGCGGGCGAACTATTGTAAGCAATCTTTATTTTACACATGCCTTTCTTTATTAGATCGATTGGAGAAGAAATCTTTTGATCAATTTTGCATGTTGAAATCTTTAGGTATTTTTATCGCGCTTCCCTAAGTGATCAAGGTAATATGCTTTAGATTCCTTGTACGAGTACTTATAACTTCTATTCCCAGAATTAGTGAAATGCTCCGCTCTTAGTTAATAACGTCGAAAGCATTAAACGTAGATTGCAGGTAAAACAATGCCACAGTAAAAAAAACGCAAAGGAAAGGTTGAGTTATCTGCAGCTTTCTCAACTGCGATATGAGAACCCAAAAATTATAATAAAGAGAACCAGGGAACTTAAGCCCGAGTTTAATTAAAAAGCCTTGCTGAAAATGTGCTTGCCATGTTCACCAAAATATTTTTGTCTCCATCAAGGTCATCCACTCCCCATCTTGCCTAAACGGCTTCCCGTTAAAGCCACAGGAACGAGGAGTTATAACGAAAAATACTTTTCAAGACAAGCTAAGATATGTGCTCCAACAGAGCTCAGATACCACACGAATAACATCAGCAGCTATATGCCTTTTCTTTGGACGGATGTCTTGCAAACTGTCAGCGCAAGACAGTCTTTGAGCTCTTCTGAGAAGTGTTTCGAGCAGCGGGCATATCGTGCAACGGAAGTTCACAAAATAAAAATTTTGTGGTCTTTTCTTACTGCATAGTTTTCCCTCTAATTCCATACGAGTTAGGAGGGAACAGTGCCGCCGGACAGGAATTTCGCAGCTCGGATGCTAACACTTTCCTCAGTAGAGACGCCTCTTCCTATGTCGGCGATGGAACCCGGACAGGAAGCTGTTTGGTTATGTTTGCTTACTGAGGTTTGCGTCTTCAAAATCATGCGCGTGAGAAAAAGACCGCAGGGTTATTGAACCACGCATTACACTCCAAGAAGTTTTGCTGAAGAGGCAGCGAGTAAAGTGAAGACGAAATTCTTAAGTCTTTCTTTCGCGCGCCCGCTTTTGTAACAAAAAGAGCCTGATCTCATTTTTTTCTTTTAGAAGCTTCAAGGTAAAACTAACATTTATGAAGAACGTTCACTCGGTGTAATATATGTTTTGATGCGCGGATTTCAGTGAGTTCGTAGATTAGGGGAATGTTCCATTAAAATGACGCAGTCCACCATTAACAAGGGCGAAACACAGCCGAAAATTGAATATAATTGGGTTGAAAGTTTATTTCCAGAAGTGCAGGAAATGAGCCTTGGGCGAAAAGCTACTATAATAGCTTGAAAGATTTGCTGTTGTATGCCTCTCTAAGAAAATTATTGTAGTCGTTTTTTTACCGGAACTCTACTCGTCGCCTCAACAAAGAGCGTTTGCTTATTCAGTAGCTTAATTCATCTATCGCTAAACACAAAGCAAAGTGAAGCCTCTTTTCAGCCCTGTCAGTTGTGCTCTTCGAACAACACTGTCACGCATCCGTAATAAATTTTTAAATAGTAAGGCAAATCTTTCTACAGTAGCTTGGAAGAGCAAAATAGGTCGTCATAATAAAGAAGCGAGTCAAAGAGACGCTTTCTTCGTTCCTGCTACTACTGTTTTGTTAGCGTTTAACAGAATCGTTGCTGTAACATTTCTTTCTACGTACAGCAATGCCCCTGAACATTAAAACGTTCTGTCTAACCTTCTGTACGCATTCATTATCAAACAAATTCAGCTCGACATCGGAAATTGTCTGTAAGCTACCCATTCTTCAGAAATAGATATATAAAATACTCTTCTCATCGTCAGCACTTGGAGTTGCTCAATTTTTGCCTCTTTCTATTTTTTTCTGACCTTCCAAGAACAACAGCGTTTCCTCTACTGCATTTTATTACGTTAAAGGTATCAAATCACTAAATATACCGACTCCATGAAATAAAATGGTGTGTGAACCATTTCATTACAAGAGAGTTCTCAGTAGCTAGAGGATAGGCTCATGTACTTGTCTGGGTTGTATAAATTCAAGCAGGTATTTTGACCCCTACTGCGATACAATGGGCTGTTAGAAAGTAAATGCAAAGAAGGAGGAGGTTACAGATGTAGGCCAGCTAGAGACTCCTGATAGGAAATATTAGTTGTAAAGGGCACTGAATGAAAGCACAATATTAAGAGTCAGCTTTTTTACAAATCTTGAATTGTCAGCAGTAATAGGTGATGGTTTGGCGCCTAGCTGCATTAGAGATTTGTACCCATACGTTTGTAGTGTGGTGAAATAACCAGGAGAATAAGGGAGGGATACAATGGATTGCCCGTGATACTTGCAGACCATGAATGACAGTTTACCACTATCGATCTCAAGAGGGATGTATATAACAGCGGTACCTCACCGGTGCTCACCTAAGAGGTGAAACATTGGAAGCTGAC
This sequence comes from Amblyomma americanum, assembly GCF_052857255.1. Classification (NCBI taxonomy): domain Eukaryota; kingdom Metazoa; phylum Arthropoda; class Arachnida; order Ixodida; family Ixodidae; genus Amblyomma; species Amblyomma americanum. Next base: position 143,831,871 of record NC_135502.1, on the reverse strand, counting down.
GAACAGGCCTGAACTTAAATAAAACACAATATAGGAAGCTACGGAAAGAAAAATGACAGGTTCAACGTTCAGAGACAGGAAGAGAGCAGAATGGCACAAGGAGACAAACATGTGTTAATGAAGCTGTAGTGAAAATCGTGAAGAAATGGCAATATGCACTCATTTAATGCGACGGAAAAATAACCGATTGCCGTTAAGTATCACGGACTTAACTCCAAGAGAAGGCAAGCGTTATAGGGGGCAGCATAAAGAAGGGTGGGCAGATGAGATTAGCCAAATTGCGGGGATGAGGTGGCCACAGCTAGAACAGGACACGAATAAGTCTTGGAGGGATATAGGAGAGATCTTTGCTCTTCAGTTGACCAAGTTAGGTTGATGATGATGATGGTAATATAGTGATGGCGATATAGCCCAATACCTTATCTGTTTACTAGTAATGTAATTACCTAATATGATATAGTTGTGTTTATACTGACCTAAATAAGGCTTTGTTGCTTTTGTTACCATTGATATTGGAGCTTTGTTGATGTTAATAATAGCCTCATCTTTAGATTTTCGAAAACTGCGCCATTTTCTGAAGCATACGCCTTTCGGCGCTTGGTGGCCACAATTTCTTTAGCTACAGGGCCCAAGATATTAGAGGTTTTGAAATTCTAATGCCATGCGGTAGCTACAGCGCCCAAGATATTAGACGTTTTGAATTTCTAATACCATGCGGAAAATATGAACAGCCGTTTACAGATATTTAACTCCAACTATGGGGTGAACTGCAATAGTGATAAGTAGTATTAATGAATTATTACCAGCACAATACTTCATAAAAAAAACCTACCGCGATAGCTCAACGGCCTGTTGGCTGTGGGTTCCATCCTGGCTCCGGAAGCCGTATTTCAATTAAGGCGAGCTACAAATATCTCCGTGTGCTGTGTGATGTCAGCGAGTGTTAAACAACCCCACATATTCGGAAAAAAACCGGAGCCCTCCACTACTGCTTCCCTTATAGCGCGTGTGTGGATTAAGACCGTTAAAACCCCATTATTCATTTATTTCTCATCAAAAAAGAAAATCTGGCTGACAGTACACAATCTAAATGGTCGCCACTCCCGTTCACGGTTCCTCTTCTGGCAGCCCCTGGTGTACAGACAAATATAAAGACCCAGCGGATATATTAGGTGAACATTATTCAACTTTATCTAGTTTGTTTCACTATACAGAATTCTTTTCGAAATATAAAAACACAGCCGAAAAACAAAGACTGCTGACAACCAGCAGTGCTCGCGAAGCATGAAATAGCGTATTACACTACAAGTCATTAACAGCGCGCTTTCTTTCGGTAAACAAACTTCACCAGGACAAGATGACGTTCGTTACGGAATGCTCGCCGATCTGTCTGAGCACGATGTAGACTTGCTTCTTAAAGTTCTAAGAAAGTGTGGGTAACAGGAGAGATACCTGCGGCTTGAAAAAGGCCATTATTGTACCTTTGTTGAAGCCGGAAAGATACCTCTCCTGGCAATTAAAGGTCGATAGTCCTGAAAAGTGTAATTGCCAAATAGTTTGAAAGCATAATGAACATTAGGTTAATGTTTGTATTTGAATCTCACGATCGTCTTAACATCCATTAGTGTGGGTTAAAAAAAGCACGCTCTACAACCGACCATCTTGTCCGCCTTGAGCACAGAGTCCGAAAAGCATTTATACGCAAGCAACACTACCTTCGGGTGTTTTTGGAGTTAGAGAAAGCCTATGACATCACATGGAGGTTGGCATACTGAGGGACCTTGGATACCTCGACATCCGCGGCAAGATGCGGAAATGCTTCAGTGACTTTCTGTCCAACCGTTCATTTCAAGAATGTCTGGGCGCCATTCTTTCTAAGATCTCCATTCATAGAATGGCTTGCCTCAGGAGTGCATTTTAAGTGCTGCGCTCTTCCTAGTAAAAATAATTTCCCTAGCAAAATACTTCCAAAGTCCATCATGTATTCAGTGTATGTCGACAATCTCCAGATTGTTTGCACATCCTTTAGCGTTACATCGTGTGATAGGCAAATACAGCTGGCAGCAAGTAAACTAACAACATGGAAAGACAGAAATGGTTTCAAGGTTTCTACAAAAAAGTAAGTTGCTGCTCAGTTCTCGCTTTTAAGAGCACTGCACACTAATCCCACTCATTATATGAATGAAGTCACACTAACAATGAAAGATGAGCACTAATTTTTAGGAATAACTCTTGACAGAAATCATACTCCGGCCACACACAAACGCCCTCAAAAAAAAACTTCTCGATCTTTTAATATACCAAAAGTACTATCACGAAAACACTGGGGTTCAAATAGGACACGCCTTTTACATATTTATCTCTCTGTTTTGTGCTCTACTTCTGATTATGGATGTACACTTTATGGGTCAGCGAGACCTTCGTACCTTAATTGTCTGCATCCAGTACACAATTTAGGTTGGCGCCTTCCGTCTCGTGCATATAAGACGTCGCCCACTAACAGCCTGTATGTAGAAACCAACGAATTATCACGCACACATATTAGCTTGGGACAACCTACAAAATATTCAAAACAATAAGCCCCTGCCTGCACCACTGACGTATAACAGGCTTAACCATATTTTAAAATAAAAGAAAAGGGTTTGGGCAATATCAATTTTACCCCCCGTAGGTGAGAAAAACGGAAAAGAATGCGAGGGGGGAAGCTACATAGCGACCCACAGCCGGAAGAGCGGGCTCGGGACGACTCCCTTGATCTCCCCTAGGAAGTAGCGGTGAGGATCAGCGAAATGAATGGGTTGTATGGTTCTTGGGAAACGGGCTATGGGAATTGGGATGGGAACGGGGACAGCGAGTTTTTGCTCGGATGATTCAATTGTCTTGACTCCATTGCTTGCCTGCCTGGCCAAGACGAAGAGGGAGGGGGGCGTCAATATTGTCCAATGGTGCGGATTCGCTCACGGGATGCCCGACAATCCCGCAAACGCAACGGGCTCCGACCGCCGAAGACAGGAGAACCTAACCCGTGGTTAGCTACTTGGGGCCCGCCCACGACTTTCAGGGTTTACATCCAGCCAGCCAGCTACTAACTGGCGAGTGCTTTTCGGGTTTTTCAGACACCGTAAGTATGTGTGGTATGATCCGGCAAATGGAGGCTTAGGTCGTCAGCCTATCTCCCCTCTGGCCCTCGCCACCATAACGTAACACCTCTGGGGTACCTCCCTATCTTCCAACCCAACAAACCAACCATGCACTTATTTTCACTAATAACTTGCTACACACCTACTGAGGAGGGAGTAATGAAGGCTGGGCTGACCGGCCCACAAACCAAGAACGTGGCTTAGGGTGAGGTGACCCGGGCCTACTCTGCCGTCACTCCACAACATCGACGGTTTTCGCACTGGTCGTACTACGCCCCCCTACCTCGGCCTCCCGCAGTGACCCCAATGGCCCCGCGGTCAGCCGTGTGGTCGCTTCCCCGAGGCGTCGTTTTACAGCCTGGCTACTGTGAGCCCCCGCGCGGGCCTCGTTTCCCCGTAACCAGCAACCGGCGCATCGGTAGCCAGACGAGCACGCCCCCGTGTGATGAGGGAAGTAGCATGCATTTGAAAACCTTTGTCCTTTGTACATGCCTTCCGTGCCGGATTTCTTGGGTCCAGCCTGTGTGTTTCCAGGCCTGCCTCCGCTCAGCCATCGGACAACAAGAGCGTGACTGGCCCTCACAGTCGCTTGGGAACTGCTGCCACTCGCATGGGGTTTCGCATCCCCAGAGGATGGGCCCGGCCAACCCATCCCCTCCACTGGCGTTGCACCGGAACAAAGCCTTGTAGGCGAAACTACACCGGCCCGTATTCGGTGGCGGGGGATTGGGGGTCCATGAGCAGGCCGCACAGTCGGATTCCCCACCCCGCAGCCATAACTTACAGACAGAAGAGCGACGTTCACATGCTCGTACGTTCTAAAAATCTGTTCACTGCAGAAGCATATATGTTAGCCCATTTCTAGAAAGGGCCGATCTGGAACACTCTTTAACAACAAACCGCAAGCTATCTTTTCACTGCTCTTGCGAATTGAAGCGACTTGCCTAAACCTAAGCGTACTAGGCACATTTCCAAGAATTGCTCGAGGACGAGATCCACTAACGCCACGGCACAATTTTCCTCCAATCTGTGATTTCACTCTTACACAGTTCTATAAAACACATATTCCAGAATAGCATATAATACAAGAATTGCTTACCTTCCAGGAGAAATACAGTACTTTTGCAACTTTTTTTACAGATGGTTAAAAAACAGTTTTTCATGTTGGATGCGCAGTGGTACAAAGGACTGCAATGAAATGGTAAGGCTTCTACAGTGTGCATCAGTGTTCACTGCCGAGTGTTAAACCGTCGGTGTAGCCTTTGAACAAATAATTAAGGAGAACGTCACAAACAGTATTATTTACACAGGCTTTCTGTTTTATTACTGCTCTGCACTCTAGAATCGCAATCAGTCTTATACTTGGTGATGTCATACACAACATAGTAACAGCCACAGCTCAAGGACAAAACATACAACTCTGCTCATTACCCAGTCATAGCGAAATTAAACGCAACGAGAGAGCAGACTTCTGCGCTGCTCAAGCTCGTGACAAGGAAATACAAAAGAAAATATACCCTTTAATGAATGCATGCACTTATATACTTGGTCATCTCATACACAACATAGTAACAGCCACAGCTCAGGGAAAAAACATACAACTCTGCTCAGTACCGAGTCATAGCGAAATAAAACGCAACGAGAGAGCAGACTTCTGTGCTGCTCAAGTACGTGACAAAGAAATAAAAAAAAACATACCCTTTAAGGAATGCATGCACTTAGTACACCGCTGGGGAGGAAGACGAAGTGGTTCTCTTGCGGAACACATTTCGCCCGTCTCTGTGTTTTTCTGGACTTCTTACTGCCCCTGTGGGGTCTACGGCCCCCTCCATCGCGGTGATGGATGTAAAACACCCCGAGGATCCTCCCGGTTCCCGTTCACCCGCGGACATCGGTTCGCGGAAGCGAGGAAATACGTCGAGTGGTAGCGAGGATACAGAGCTGTACTGCGCATCAGGTGACGAGTCCTCGGAAGACAGCTTTCGACTTGCCCAGTACCGCAAGGCCAAACGAAGAATTATCAACTCATCTTCGGCGTCCAGCTCGGACACTGTGAAAACAGCTCCTCAGCGATGGCCTTACTCCATCCTGTTTGTGCCACAGAACGCTACCGACAACCTGCGCGTCCTCAACAGGCAAGCACTCTCCGTGTATCTAGAAAACACCGTGCCAAATGAGATCAAGGATGTTAGGATAAACACTAAGCGAAACATCCTGGCAATCGATGTGATGAACCCGAGCGCACTGATCATACCACAACATGTAACGCAGCTGGGAAACATCAAGGTCCGATCCATTGTGCCAACGAATGGTGCCACAATAACAGGAGTCATCTATGACATTGACAATGAAATATCTAATACAGACCTACCAATTCTCATAAAACCAGCAAACGAACACAACGTGATTGTGCATGTTGGTCACCTCGGCAACTCACTTTGTGTGAGGATAACCTTCAAAGGCGACTGCCTTCCACCCTACGTGAAGGTCGGCCACATTCGCCACCAGGTTCGACCATTTATTCCAAGACCTATGCAGTGCTTCAATTGTCAGAAGATTGGACATGTGAAGGGTGTTTGCAGCAATTCGGCCGTGTGCCCTCAATGTGCCGAACCCCACTCAGAAGACAACTGCAGCGCAACCACGTTGAAGTGTCAACTGTCAAGGTGATCACTGCGCCTCTTCCAAAGACTGTCCCCAGATCAAGAAAGAGATCACCATTCTTAAACAAATGGTGAGAGACAACTCTACCCACAAAGAGGCCGCTGTGCAAGTACGGCGAAGACGACGTCACCGACGAAGGTCTTCACGGCGGAAAACATCAAGCTTTCAGGAAAAGTCACCTCGTCAAGCATCATCATCAGCGGACGTTTTCAGCACTCCGAACACCGATGTTGGAAGGGAGAAAACTGCCAGATCTATTTCCACAAAGGAATGGCCGCCACTTCCGCGTACACGACCGCCGGAAGAGCCGCAGAATAAGCCGCCCCCAGTACAGCAAGGTGCTGTATCCGAGGAGTCGCGGAATACAGATGAGCAAGTGATAGCACTTATTAGGCCTTTAATGAATGCCATTCGATTGCTGCTAAGCAACATGCACACACCGTCTGCCAGAAGTGCGCTTCAAGTACTGGACGCTCTGAGTCTGGTGCTTGCAACCCTTGAGTAGATCATGGCTCCACAGCCTTGGTCTTTTAGGGAAGAGGTCCGAAAAGCAGCTATTTTTCAGTGGAATGCCGGCAGACTCAAAGCGCGCCTTTCGGATTTCCGTCGCTTCGTGTACGCCAATATGTTTCCCATTATCGTCATTTGCGAGCCGAACTTATCGAACGAAATCAGGCTTTCTGGATATGAATCATTTATGTCGTCAGCTGTTTATGAAAACAGTAAGGTTTTGGTGTTTATTCGCCGCGACCTCACCTACACTCATCAGCCTGTACCACCTAATGACAGTAATCAATATATATGCCTAAACGTAAGGAAAAAGAATTTGGCCTTTACTTTTGTAGCCGCCTACCTATCTCCGTCAAGTCGATTTGATTCCAAAAGACTACGAGACATCCTTTCCTCAACTTCCAATCCCTGGGTCATCATTGGAGATTTCAACGCCCATCATACACTCTGGGGAAGTCGGATCATCAACGTAAGAGGCAGAGCTCTGGTATCTTTCGCCTCCAGTAATGAACTTTGGCTGCTGAATGATGGAAGTCCTACGTTCTTACGTGGCTCCACGTACAGCAGCTGTCTTGACTTGGCTTTCGTCTCACGAAGCCTAGTCAGACGTGCAGGGTGGTTCTCGGACATAGAGACGCACGGAAGCGACCATATCCCCACGTACATCAAGATCAGAGGATTGACCGCTTCCAAAACACAGGATACGATCCAAAGAGTGAACTGGCCTAAATTTCAGTCTATTATGGAAGAACACTGCGACGCCAATTCATCTTTCGACTTGGAAGAGGCAATCAAGAGTGTGGTACAAGACACTATGTGTACTCAAACATGCTCCTCGAAACTTAATGATTTTGATGTGGAACTTGAACGACTACGAGCAATCCGACGACGTTCTGAACGAAGGTACCGACGTACGAAAACAATAGACCATCTACGGACCGCCAGGCGCACGCAAAAGAAGATACAGCGCCGGTTAGACAAGCTCGAATAGCAACGTTGGGCTGCCTTCTGTGAGTCGCTAGATCCACGCAAGCCTTTATCGCAACTATGGAGAACGGTGCGCGGGCTGCGGACACTTCCCGTACAGCGATTCCTATTCAAGGCGCTTGCCCTCTCTCAAAAGAGATCGGAGATTGACGTGGCAGAGGATTTCTGCGCCAGATTATCCGGCCAACTCACAGCCACCAACATTCCATCGCCCTCGAGCAGCTACCCGCCACCACGTGATTTCCGGTTGGATCTACCCCTCTCGATCCACGAACTTAAGGCAGCATTAGCTTTGTGTAGCCGCACGTCAGCGCCAGGACCTGACGGAATTTCCTACCGAGCTCTGTGTCACCTGGGGGAGCGAGCGAGAGGAGTTCTTCTTGAGGTGTACAATGAATCTTGGAGAAATGGCACGCTACCAACAACCTGGAAGACAAGTCGCCTTGTTCCACTGTTGAAGCCTGGCAAGTCGCCGTTAGAGCTCTCATCATATCGCCCAATCACTTTGGCGAGCTGTGTGGGCAAAGTAATGTAGAGGATGGTCCTAGGACGCCTGGAGTGGTACTTGGAGTACCACAACACCTACCCAGATGCCATGGCGGGCTTCCGACGCGGTCGATCATCGATCGATAACGTCGTCGACCTGGTGACCTACATTCAACATGAGAAATGCCGTAAGCGTCTCTGCGCATCCTTATTCATCGATGTTAAAGGGGCGTGTGACAACGTTACGCATGAAGCCATCCTCTCTGCTCTCGCAGAGGTAGGAGTGGGTGGTCGGATGTTTCAATGGATACGGATCTGTCTATCCGTGCGATCCTTCTTTGTAAGCACCGAGGAAAGCCATACTTCTCTTCACTATAGCTACCGCGGCGTCCCCCAGGGCGGTGTACTTAGCCCCGTGTTATTTAATCTAACACTAATTGCTCTCCTTCAGCACGTGCCAACCACAGTCAGGCTATCAATGTACGCGGATGATATCTTCATATTCTGCATATGGACATCTGCAGTAACACGCCTACAGTTGCGAGCGAGAGTTCAGAGAGCCGCCACACAAACTGTTATCTACCTCCGTAATCGAGGCCTGGAAATTTCCTCCGAGAAATGCCCACTAGTGCCATTTACGCGCAAACCCATGGCAAACTACAGTGTAATGATAAATGGCCAAATAATACGATGGGTCCGACCGTACAAGTTTCTAGGTGTCATAATCGACAGGGACTTGTCATGGAGCCCACACATATCATACGTGAAAAAAACGGTTGACAGGCATCTGCCACCTGTTCAAGTTTTTCGCTGGCAAGACCTGGGCAATGTCGCCTAGGTCCATGTTACATCTGTACAGGGTGCTTTTTCTAGGATTTCTGCGATACAGCTTGCCAGCAATAAACAACACAGGCAAAACGAATCTACGCACAATACAAAGTCTTCAGGGTCAAGTGCTCCGGATCTGTCTAGGCCTGCCTCAGAGTGCTTCAACAGTGGCTACGATAGCAATCGCTAGAGACCACCTTGTCAGGACCCACATTGAAATTGAAGTACTCAGGACCATTATACGGCATCTAGCCATGAATCCTCGTCACCATTTAGCCTCTCTACCAGCGGACAGGCCACACACATCTTTCAGCCAAACGATAACTGCATATGATGAATCATTGCCAGCTTGTTTCACTCCGGCTGCGAGACCTTCGATCTCTCCATGGTGCTTCGCTCAGCCAAAAATCAACCTCGCAATACCTGGTATCTCGAAAAAAGCTGATCTGTCATCACCAGCCCTTAGACAGCTCACGCTACTACATTTGTACGAGAACTACCGTGACTCAACGCATATTTACACTGATAGATCTGTCCTTCCAAGCAGCTCCGCGGCGGTAATCGTCATTCCAGCGAAAGCTACAACAATCAAGTTTAAGACGACCCACGCGACAACATCGACGGCAGCAGAGCTCGCAGCGCTCTTAACTGCCCTTCATCACATTGGTGATGAACCGCCACACAAATGGACAATATTCCGCAATTCGAAGGCGGCACTGCAGTCTCTAGTGTCACCTCTACGACGCGGGCCGCACGAACAACTATTTTCCATATTACAGAGATGTTACACCATATAAGTGATGCCGGCCTTGAAATAACGTTCCAGTGGCTTCCACGTCACTGCGGGATTATCGGCAATGAACGGGCGGATCACGCTGCCCGCTCAGCCCATACTGTGGAGCGCCACGTCCCAATTCCTCTTTCTAGAACTGACGCGGCACGGAAGCTCCGCCTACTTGCTCGGCAGTGCACCGAGCCGCAATGGAATAAGCCATATTTAAGAAATACGCGACTGTACTCACTTGATCCAACATTAAGTCTTCGTGCGCCGTCACAGGTTCGCCGTAGAGACGCCACGCTTCTATATCGACTTTGGTTGGGTGTTGCCTTTACTAAAGCCTATGCCTTCCGCATAGGGATGTCCGACACCCCAACCTGTGAGCACTGCGGCCATGAAGAATCCATTGGCCATATATTGTGCTCCTGCCCGCAGTACAGTCCACAGAGGGCATGCCTTAGCCACGAACTTGACCAACTGGTCGACCAACCGCTATCCGAAAAAAGAATCCTACAACATCGAAAGGACCTACCGTCACAGAAGAAGGCCGTGCAAGCGCTTTTGCGCTTCTTACAATCTACCGGCCTGTGTGAAAGACTAACTGGAACGCCTTGTGTGTGTGTGTCTCTATGTGTGCACGTTCCTTTTTTTTGCGTTTTCCTCTCTGTCATCTTTCTAACCCCTATCCCCCATCCCAGTGTAGGGTAGCAAACTGCTGAATCACATCTGGTTAACCTCCCTGCGTTTCCTTTTCATTCTCTCTCTCTCTCTCTAGTACAACGCTAATCAAGAAAAAAATGGCAGACAGTTTCGAACAGCGAAGCGAATAATAAACTACACTTGGTAAAGCCGGTTTTAGGTGAATGTAATTCATGTATGCACCAGGAATGATTAAAGGAAGTTATTCTCTGCCGTCTCCGAATAGGCCACACACACCTTATGCACAACTTCCTGCTAATAGAACAAAATAAACCAGCTTGTGAAGAATGCGGAGTTGAACTTACGGTTAAACACATTTTATTGTCTTGTGCGAAACAGGAAAACTAAGGAAAAGTACTTTATTAAATTTTAGAACGAATGCATTCCTTTTCATCCCACACTGTTTCTAGGAGATAATGCAGTCGGCGACACGTCTTGCATTTTTAACTTTTTAAGAGAAGCAGGATTCCTCAAGGAACTGTAAATTATGACTATCTACTTCGCTAATTTTCGGCAAACTTCAGCCTCTTTCCCATCCCAGAGAAGCAGGCTGATGTCTATATTTGGTTCGTTGGTTGCTGCGACATACTTGCCCAGCCAAGGATAACTGCTGAGGTTACCCAACTCTCTTTAAAGCTTCTACTAATAGCCAACTCCAAGTTTATTTTATATGTGATCACTAGGTAGCGCTAACATTTTAGGCCCTCTACACCACCTATCGATTTTCACAGTTCTATAAATTTCAACTGAAATCTCTTCTTATTTACCTTGTTCTTGGCGCATGGTGGCCTTAGCTGCCTATGTGCCATAAAACACAATATAACAACCGCAATTATTTCATTTATTTAGCATAGGTAACATAAGTCACCTGTTTTCTGATTCTCTCTATATAGTAGCTTTGCTCAGCCGCAGAGGTTGTCTTCGTGTTTCAAAAGCCCTAATTTAAAAACGTAATGGCAGGTCGAAGGACATCCGACAATTACGAATTAGGTGAGCAATCAGCTACGTCGCCCTGTATTGAAGACAATAAAGACTGAAATCTATATTAATATTTTTATTATTACATGCCAAAAATTCGAAATTGTCGCGACCATGACTGGTGTCATTCTAGTTGGGGATTACGTTGATTATGTTGTCATTCCTGCGCGACAGGAAAAAGGAAAGTAGCATGAAGAGAACAATGTACCAATAGGCTCATGACGATATTGGAATGCTCTGCAGCTACAGTAAGTTGATAACTAAACGCTTAAGCTATCTCTACAATATTTTTCTTAGATTGGCTGGCTTGAATAAAGAGCCTGTATTGGAGTTTATGAGCTGTTTTCGTTCCGGAAATTATTAAATGTTATATTGTACTGTGAATTTTTTTTGTGGTGCTATTTAGCTCGCAATGGTGCTGCTGCTGGCTAGTTAGCTTGACATGACAGAAAGGAACAGTGCAGACACAGTAATGCCTTCTTTTAGCTATTTCGAAAAGACTGCCTAGTACAATCTATTTTTTTATAACGCTTAGTAGCTTTTAGTTCGATGGCTGGATTTTTCATTCCTCGTACAGCTGATGTTCTTTTATTCAAAATTCTGGTAATCATACACGAAGTAATTAAATATAATGGTTTTCAGAGCGCGTTGTTATTAAATCGTATTAAAAAAAGCGTTTGGCATCACATAAATAACAGATCAATTACTTCGTAGTAATTTGCAAACTACGTCACTGACAGGACAATTACGCCAATGTGTTCAAGAAATAAACGTGCCTGAGCGTTTAAAAACCCAATGTGAGGTGTGCAAGCCTTGCCGCTCCAACAGGGGGCCCTCAAGAAAAAGGCACAATAGAAAGCAAAGAATACAAAGTACAAGATGGCAGTTGTCACTTCAACACGATTGGAGGAAGAGACAACTAATGCAGAATATTTACACAAGCCAGTGAAAATTATTAGTATTTTCACCTTAGGCGCTCTTTCTGTCTCTGTGTCTTCCTGTGTTCGTTCCGTTGCGCCATTCAACTTTATGATGAACCAACTAGCCCAACAGCATGTACTTCTGCATTTTCACCCTGCTAGAGACCAACCCGAAGTTACCTCTTCATAAGATTGCAATCTGCCGCGCACTTTAGACAGATGACTCTTAATTTGTAAGCTCTAAGCCTGCTTTTAAATCTCCCGTCTCCTGCTGTGCACAAAGAAGCAGTGCTTATTTCCCCGGCATTCTTTACAACCTCTCGACAAATACTCGAGAAGCGTGACCATCGGCATGATTAAATAACGTGTTAGAAATAACGACATGCCGTCCAACCACCAATGCTCTCGGGTTAACGGCCTTCATGTGCACCTAAACGCAGAATATAGCGCCAAAAATTTTCTGCAGTTATTACAGCGAAGTTGTATACCACTGCCGTCCAAACAAATTTTCTTCTCGTCGGCGTCGTCCGCAAAAACGCCAGGCTAAATATTGAATGCTACTCCGTGTGGAAGACTACCCAACAGCATAGAAATCGTATATTGTACTGATCATGAAGCAGTCATAGTGGAATAAAAATTTATTAAAAAACAAATAAATATAAAAACAATATAATAAAAACAAACAATGCATAAAATATAAAATAGAAATGTAAAATCAAAATATGTACATGACAAGTCTCGTTTGAAAACAGGCATACAGCCTACAGAAAAACTACATAAATGATAAATCTCCTTCGAAAACAGGCATACAGCATACAGGTCAGTACTCGTTTTCTTAAGAAAAACACAAAACAAGCATCAAAACCACATGATGGATAATAAAGTGCGCGTGAACAATGGGAACACTGTTTCACCAAAGCAACTCAACCAACCACCATTCATGGTTCACGCATTGATTTTACCTTAGCAAGGGATATCTCTACAGTTAGAACTGAAAATCTCACAGTATATCCTACTGATCAAAAAGCAGTCGTGAATGTCGTTTTGAGGTAATAAAGGGTAATATAAATATATTTCACTTGTCGTTGGTTTCACTGTCTGTAGAGCCACGTGTGTGAATTTTCAAGAGACGTCGCAATAGGTAATGGGGTGCCATTTTACAGCTTCGCTGTCCAACAGGCTTCACAGCGTGCATTGGAGCCGCAATTTTTTTAAGAAGGCTTTTATAGTTAGAAAAGCACATTTTTCGGCAAAGAACTGTAAGTGGTGTATAGCATCAGAACACAGCTAAGACATGCCAAATAGCAGGCTGGTTATGTAAAGTTGAATAGTTACCTTTTTAAATGTTATTGTTATGCTCCTTTTTTATTGACATCTGTTGAAGCCACAGCAACAAATATCCATATCAGTTTTAGGATTTCAAAAAGACCATTAACCTCTCCGCCGTCATTCAATAAATTGGAACCATTTTTCACGCCATTCGAAAATAACGGACCTACGGAGAGCAAGCACCAACATAGGCCAAATTGCGCCACACAGTGGGCACGTGGCACGTAATAAGCTATGCCCCGCCCGCGCTGGAGCAGCGAAATTTCAAGGATGGGTGAGCCCCGCATCGAGGGCGTTGAGAGATTGTCACGTGTCACGTGCCACGGAGCGACACGATTTCTTCGACCTTGTTGTTCGCTCTCCGCAGAAGCGGTATTTTCGAATCCATATCGAACGGTCCCATGAAAAGGAATGGAGCTCCTTTGCGGGAAGAGATGTCTGCTGCTCAGTTTTTATGCACAGATTGACAAAATTTCTTGCAAAGCGTCATTGTGAGGGAAAAGAAATTTTGAGGCAATTGCCTGCTTCTCATGAATACGCTATCCGCAAACCGGTTCACATGCGTTTGCATTCCTTAGGAAAGTTTGCTTTTCCTGTGCGCGCATGTGTGGGCTGCAATACTCCTTGGGACCACATTTCGAGGTTGAGTGCGAAGAAATCTTTATGCGTGCTAGAACGGGTCATGTAGTCGGTTGCTCCTACAACAGCGCGTTGCCCATCTTTCACACATCCAGTGCGGTGAGTCTCCAGAACCTGTTTGAACGATCCAGTTAAGTGACAGTTCAAATCCTGACGGATAGGGTTTCCTTTTCGAGTCGGCGCACTGCATGGTCAATGAGTCTGACGTCAGCAAAGCAGCAATACTTTTCCTTCTCAAGTATACTCGCCTTGCACTACTCTTTGCATTCGTAAGGATTAGTGCTGCGCTACACACAGCGCGCAGAATGACCGCAGTTCATTTTCAATATATAAAGCCCTTTTCCACTTCACAAACAATTCGTCTTGCGCGTTCGACGACAACACATTGTATTATTCACTCTGTTTCACATGGAAAAGAGGCGATATCCGGATATATGTTGTATGTTGACAGGCTCTGTCATCTTGCGACGATGAACCTGAACATCACCCTTTTAATGCGATGCCAGAAAGAGATCAAATATCTTTTGTAGAGTAAATTAATTTTTATAGTTCACAGACATCTTCAAAGGTAAATATCATGTTTACCCCTCTCGCAGTCCTAACTCCTTGAGTCTTTATGCTGTGCAAGTAATCAAATATCTTATGCTGTTTGGCTTAATGATTGGTCGCGAGAGGTTGCTATGGAAGACCAATTCGAGAACACTAAAACTTTGGTCCGAAAAATCAGGCCTTTGGTTGTGTTTAAAGCCACCTTCCGGGGCCACTTTAAAGGTTGCACCACTGCTCAAGGAATGATATGAAGACTCTTCGGGGTATATGAATGCAGTGAATGACCAATGACGCATATATGGCCATGCTGGCGGAAGCTAGGAGACAAAAAAGGAGCACTTGCGTGGTAGGCATTTACAATACTATGGCAATGTATTCCGAGGAGTAGGTTAAGCGTAATGTTATTGGAAAAAAAGAGCAATTTCCGTGCTTGCGAAGCGATGCGCAAAAAGGACGCCAGGCCGCAGAAAGCACTCATTAATGCTTTGGCGTTATACCATTACAGCGGAGTTTCGATGACCTGTGAAGTTCTTTTAGGAATTAAGGGAAGCTTTGTTCTGAAGAAAAGCCATGAACTTACTGCATTTGAAATGCACTAGCCAAGTTGCTTGCTCAGCGGTGTCATTCCTCAGTGACGAGCTTTTTACTGTTACGATTGCAGTGGCTAACCGGCTCCAGTGTGTGCATTGCACGAACGAAAGTAGCTTTGCACTGTTTCTAAACAAATTATTTAAGCGTCGGAAGGCTGTTCATTTATTTTTGATGTATTTTGGGAAATCAGATTTCAGAGAGTTGTATTGTAACGTAGGGGTGACGGCAGTCCAGGTTGTGAGGAAGACAGCGAAAGAAGGCTTCCAAACGAAGCTGTTGATTGGGTGGACATACGCCCACAAGGAACTGAATTCCTCGACTGTGGCGAAAGCAGCAACCGTGCTCAGTGGTCGCCGAACAAATATCCCGTCAATTTGAAGATGATAGCTGAATGCGCGTGCTCAGTTCAAAGCTGATTGTGAACTTTCGAGATACGGCGAGAAAAGTTACCACAACAGTCTGGAACAACGTAGAATATGCTCCGCATTTTTGAGATGAATAGAGATAAATCTCGTCGTGTCTTGCATCACAAACAAAGGATAAAGCCGCGTGCCAGCTGCTTTGAATAATCAAAAACAGTGCGAATATTTGATGCAGTATCATACATTTTTTTCTTGGAACTCTAGTGTTAAGTACTAAAGCTACATATTTGCGAAAAATATTGTTTCGTCGAAAGACTGGCCATTGATCGGTTCATTACATTCTCCTTACGGACAAAACAACGGAAAGGTAAATGATTTGTGAAATCCTGTATTGTTAATTAGCGCTGCTGGTAACAAACACACCTGGCGGTTAAGGTTTCTTAAAATAGTTTTTGGACAGCTCCAAATTGAACGCCCCCTCTAGCAATCTACTTCAGCTGACATTTTTCGAGAGTCGTACAAGGCCTGGAGCTCCGAGGTTGAAGATAACCAGCGCGTATGGAGCTTCTGCGCAACCTTGTGAAACAAAAACCTCTTCTTTTCGATAGGAAACCAAGCCGGAATAGGGATTGTGATAAGTGGTGTGCAGTCCGCGATGCAGTACGTGCCTCTTGCGCATGATTTCTGTCGCCAAAAACAGACTTAAGCGAATAACAAAACACAAACAAAAGGAAGAAAAAAAAGGTATGTGTCAAACCCTCTAAGATCACGGAGGTTGCATCGCTGCTTCCTGGGCGGGTGCAGAACGCACACTAAACAGGAAGCGAAACCTTGCGGACAGAATTTTCCCTCCTCTTCTCTCCCCTCTTCACTCCTCAACTGCCCCTTATGCACACACACCGCTTTTTAGAACGTGGATTATTCCCAGACCGCTTGTGTTCATACGCTGAGGTACAAGCCCAATATGCGCGATAAGTGGTGGCAGTACGATCACTCCAATTGGAGATCAAACAAAAGTGAATATGATAACAACAAGGGTTAGATTGAACATCCCGAATAAAGTGCATTCACAGCATCACTCGAAATGCTGGAAATCATCTTCGAATATGCTTTTGTTTGCACGGACATACGTAATTAGAAACGAAAAGTGAAGAAGTTGTCATCGCCTCAGAGTTCAGCAGCAGTTCTCGCCGAAAGGGGCGTAGCTCTCCGAATTTCGGCCGGCGTCGCATAGCCTGAGAGCGAACCATTTGGCCTCACAAAGCCGCAAAGCCTGATTGATGGACAGGCCGAAGGTGCGCGCTGCATGGAATCCCTCCTCTCGATTTAATGATAGGCTAGGGCGGCCACGTTTTGACACCTGCCCAGTGGATGAGGTCTGAGTGAGAACAAGCCGGATTCTGCTAAAAGCTCCCAATAAACACTAGCCCAATATTCTCGCAGTACAGCACCCCCCGTCTCTGCACCGTACATCCATTGGATTCAGGCATGATTGCCGAGGTGCAAAATTAGTATCGTCTTTATTATAGTGGGTACCTTATAGAAGGTAATTATCTAATTTTGTAGCATGTCCTTCCTTTATAAGCCCCACTGTCACAGCCTATATACCAGCGCTCTCGACAGATACAGCCATGTAGCGGAATTTCTGTCCCAATAATGAAGGTAAATTAGCGGCTAGCATGAACAAACTAAATGTTGACAGTTGATTTACGCTAGTGGGCCTTGTTACCACATCGCCGTTTTCCGAAAATATACGCATTAGTACTTGTCTTTAAACAAATGCTGCCTTTGCGATCACTGAAGGAAAGGTGACAGTGGGAACGCTACAGCTTAGTTCAAATGCAATTGATGAAATCGGTGTACTCATTGACCAACGAGTTCGTTACGCTTCAAGCAGAGCAGTTGTTTACAGATATCCAGCATTCTTAAAAAATGAAACAAACCATAGGTTTTTGTTTCTGCTTCCAGCTAGTCGTAGTGCTTATGCAGATAGTCAATAGTTATCCGCATGTCTCCTTCGTGTTCTCTCTTTTGCAGAAATACGAACAAAAATCAAAAGAACACGTTGCGTAAGCGGGCAAAGCGCCAAGAACTTCAAGTGCAATGAAGTGAGTACTATTTTTTTTTCACATTGCACTCGAGTAGTGACGTTTTATTTATATCAGATATTCCTGGCAGTGGACTTTACTTCTTTATTGAATTTTTTGTGCCATTTATTTCTTCATTTGTGCTTTTTCTTTTGTTATCGGATACCGAGCCTTAATTGCTTCTATCTTCCGCCTTTTATAACCCATACGGTGTGGGAAAATCTACGCTTGTATTCCTCCTCATGTTGGCAATATTTTTTTTTCTTTCCCTACATATAAACCCTTGCGCATACCAGAAAACTGCAAGGTAGAGCCTCGACAATATTCTTTGGAACCGTCAGGAGAGAGGTGTTTTCAAGGTCCACCCAACGCACTGACACATAATGAAGGTAATATTATGAGTGGCATTGACGCAGCTGAATTACACGCTCCCCAAGGTCAAGTAAGCCCAAAATTTGAACACTTGATTTTTGCTGTCGAATAAATTTATTCTCTGACGTATGTAAATGTGGTGCATTTCCCCGACAATTAAAAACTCTAAAATAATATCTGACCCAACAAAGAAGACGGAACAAAACCTCGAAGTGGCCCTGAAGCTACGCCTTACGGGTGTGAAGTGGTAGCCTCAGCGGGTCCCATCAAAGCCCTGGCTCTCCTTGCATATCACTTCCCATACACAGGCGCTACTTTTTCTTTCACCATGACATAACGATTAACCTATCGTTTAGTGTACATTGCGATATCATTAAAGAACCCTCCCGCGGAAGTACTTTCTCTACATGCTCATTTTTCGGGAATCGGCCATTCTCTATATTGCATTCATAGTTAGCAGGGAGTCCTAATACCTGTCCTGGCGCAGTGGTGCAGTGGATAAGCGATGCGTCATGGTCCTGAAAAATGGATCCTTCAAACACAGTCACTGGTTGGGCTTCTGAGATACAGGTTCGTCTTCGCAAGCAAACTATCGCAATCAATCATTATTAAGCTGCCACCTGCCGCGGTGGCCACTTAGCTCGTAATCCGGTGGGCACGCTGCCACCTGCCACAGTGTGCAGGTTGAAATAACGCCACAAGGTCACTTGACCAAGCTGTCAGGTGGGTCACGTGCTTTTCTGAAGACGTCAACGCTCAGACGCCGGGTTTTTCGCGCAGGTTGACAGGTAGCACTGTCGTGTTACCATGCTTGCTTAAAAGGCTGCAGCAGTTTGGCTGTTATCTATTAAGAAGACACCGATGCAACTTGCACAATCCAAATCCGATAATTTTGAATAATTTAAACATTTGTATTAATGATTTCGTTTCCGCTACCATTTAATATTATTAGGGTAAATTAATCATCATCGCAGTGTCTTTTGTAGGATCTTGACCCAAATGCTTTGAATTACACAAGAAATAAGACATTAAGCAGGATAGCGAACGATATTTACTGAGGTTAAGGGGACATGCTAGTCTGACGACGCAACTTTTCTACTGCTGTGCCAATATGTTAGAAATTTCAGGTATGGTTAAGCTTCTTATAACTTTTGAACTGCTGTCCCGATTTGGATAGAAATTTCAGGTATGGTTTAGCTTCTCGGTGTTATTTAAAATTCACTATCATGGCACGAAAAGAAAAACCTTACACCTATCATAAAGAACAATTAGATCTGTCAGCTTAGACAAGCCATCCTTTAAAAAAATGATCATATACTGCTTGTTTTGGATTCGATGCCTTCTGGGTGCTTTATACAGCAGTGAAAGGTTAGTCGCATGTTTTGTCATTTTTGTGAAGACGTGAGCGCTTTAAAAATAAAGAAAATTTTTTGGGTCGTCATTGTAAGTCAAACACATGGTCATTTTTTTTAGTTAGAAAAAATTAGGGCTCCAAAACATACCTGATCTTGTTCCTGAAAAAATTTCAGCCTAGAAACAATCTTGAAATACCCTTTTCATAAAGCAGTTGAAAATTGCAAGATTCATAACGGTTGTCCCAAAAAGTACACATAAAAAAACGGGTTCAAAAATTTCAGTACATGCTCTTTAATTTTATGGCTGACAATAAATAACCAAAGTGCCCTGCTGGACGGCTTGGCATTTCCTGTTCCAACATGACGCTTGTCGGTGAAAAAGCTTATAGTTTTATTTTTCTTTCAGCTTTCAGCTTTCACCTTTTTTTCAGCGAGTGAAATGTTTTCCTTTGCTGCTAGGTCGGTTGCAGAGATAAACAAGCAGCGTCAAACAGAGCAAAAACAAGGTCTGTCTTAGGGAGGCTCCAAGTAGCGCGAAAACAACGTTGGAAGGTCACGTGCTGCGTTTCTGTCAACCCTAGCTTCCGTTTCGGTTTTCCTGTGAATCCGCAATTGCTGCGGCCAAAAATATGCGTTCTTCTTTTGTTTTCTTTTAGTGGTGAGGTGTACAAGTGTGCTGTTCATGCCGTTCTGCAGCCGCGCATCTTGAAAAATGTGTTCATAGGCTGTTTCAACGGCGAACGCGCACCACTGGATCGAGAAAGAGCACATTGTCTTTTCTAATGTGCAGATAACCAAACTCGGTGAGAATTTTTTTTATTAGATCTGAAGTCTAAGGCAGCACAAATTTAGAAACATGTTCTTTTAGTTCAAATTGTGATTTTATGATCGCAACTCTCGATAAGCAAAGCAGACGAGAGACAGGTATTCAGTCACTTGTCACCCCACAGCAAGAATTTCAGCTTGCTGCAGTAATGCCCAAAATATGGCCAATAAAAATGTTCCTCCTCTCCCCCTAAGTGATACTTTCTTGAATGCCTGAAAAAAAATAAACAAAACAGCCTGGACTGCGCCCGACCGGTGAATACGGGTTGAGCGCAATCGTCAGCTCAATCCTTGCGTACATTTCCCCGCAGTCGTTACGAGCACATCCTGCACCGGGATTTCAAGGATCGAATTATGCTAGTTACCACACAGATACGCCTTCAGCCTTACAAGTATGCCCTGCGTAGAAACCGGATGCTGAAAGCAGGCGGCGGCAGCAACGATTCTTCTTCCGGTGCACAGGCCGACTAAAGGTGGCAGAGCAGGGGCTTCGTCCTAGTGTTCCTATATATGCTCTGGCAGGGAACAGAACTTTCGCGGTTGTTTTTCCCGGGCCAGTCGTGGCACTACTGGCGTATTGTCGATCACATATGATACCGCTGAAGTCGAATGTTTCAATTCGTTTGGCCACACACCCAACGTATGAGTGGGAGGGGGCCAGCCGCTCCCATCTTGAGCGCAGTCTGCTTTGTTATCTGACTGAAGGGGTATCGTATAGCACCACCTGGATGGAGAGGGGCGGCTCCAAAATGCGTTTTCGTATGGCCTGCCACACGAGAAGCAGCTTTCATAATGAGGGACTTTCGCGCAAGTCTGCTCCCTGCGGAAGCATACGCAGGAACACAAATCGTTCCCCCTGCCTTTCAGTCCGAAAGCAACCGGAGGCCTCGGAGACGACTTCAGAGCAGACGACTATGCCGCAAGCGCAAGTGTAGCTGTGACGTCTTAATAGCAGCGAATGGCCGCGCCGGTCTTTTCCTCTCTCACCACAGCATCAGGATATTCGTGACGTATAACGCTTAGAAAAACTGTTCCAAAAGTTATGACTACGCGGGCATAAATCGGCAAAGGAATTTGAAAAAAAAACACCTTTTGAAACGGTAATATAAGTCGCTGGCTTCGTTTCTAGAAATCAATGCTCAAAAGCATTTGTTCTACAAATAGAGCACATTAACCGGCATCTTTGAACCCATTTAATAATCCCTTCAACTAAGCAGATGAATCTTAACTTAGCAAGTATGCGCAAGTTGTATTAAACGAACAAGCTCATATTTAACCCTTCTACAACAAAGCGTATGGCTTCAGATTCACAGAACGAGAATGGGGGAAACGCAAGCTCCCGTTTTCATGCACGCACAGGCTGTCCACGCTTGTTACTACTGTACATCTCACGGATCTACATCGTAATCTGTTCTTAGCTATCCTGCCGGTTTCGCGCCGTTGGCGCCGTCCGCACTGAGATGACGTGTTTGAAGTGGCAATACGCGGCACATCACGCAGATTTATCTACATGGAATGACGTTATGTGCAACGCCACTTCATGGGGACCAATCAACTCGTAAGCGTGTGCAGCGTCTTAGCGAAGACAAAAGAATACTTCAAGCCTACAGAAGACAAACACCGTCGAAATCGACCAACACACCGCCATACTGTCGCGCATCTAATGACTGATGCTGAAATGGGATGGAAGGAACAGGACCTTCAGACGCCTAGTGCAATCCGACGAGCTCGATATCGGGACTGAAAACGCCGAGTCCTCCGTAGCAACCATCTCCAACAATGTTCCACGCAGGCAGCAGCAACACGACGCAAGTGAGCTGAGCCCGCGAAATAATCCCAACTTATGTACCAAGGAGGCAGCAGCAAAGCGACAGAGGTAAGAAAACGCTGCAGTTCGAAACACCAAAGCAGAAGTGGAGTAACGAAATCGGCAAGTCAAGACAGAACCAAAACCAGAATTTCCTGCCGAGGCATTCACCAAAGCATTTTATGGACACCCTGTTTTGACACAGTTGCTAGGTATGAAATCAGTTGCGGTTTAAAAACGACCGCTATGTGCGGAGCTGCTCTTGCGGCCTAAACTGTCCTTAGTGTATTCCGACAGTGACCTCTCAATATTCTGGCTATGCTATCACTGGACCACTGCGTTCCAACAATCGTAACCATCGTGGGATTTTCTTTTAAAGTTCATTGCTCATATAGGTCTGAGTGGCCAAAGTAATTCGCACTGTATAAACCTTCCTTTGACGGTACGCAACTATACGACGTATCATTCGCGTTACAACTCTAGCACCGGACCAGAGCGCTTTTGAAAAGGTCATTGCTCTCGTAAATCTGATTAACCAAAATAATTCGCATCTCATGAAAGCTCGCAACTACGATGCTATATTGATAAACCACCTTCAACAATCGCTTCATCATCATATTACTCGGTAATTTACGGAGGCATACGTATCAGCCAGCCACGCCTAGCTCCATTTCTATACATCTCAAATCAATATCCTCAATTTCTGAGATAAAAATCATATAATTCTTATGGGCTTCAGCTTTTTAAAGTCTTTCTTCTCTCGATTAGCAAGTAAATTAAATTCAGTTTCAAAATTAGCGTCCTCTAATACGCTTCTTAGGGTTATCCTATTTAGTTTTTTTTTTGGAATAGCTTTAAAATCAGACAGTTGAATTCGCTCTGATTAACAAGCGTAGTGCGTGTTTATAGGGGTTTAACGCACCGAAGGCTTAGATAGGATATAAAGCTCGACGCTCTCGGTGCCCCCGTTCTATGGAAGTGAGTGGCAAAATGGGACACAAACCTGAAAATCAATGCATTCTTTTTATACTTCACGAGCGTCAAGAAAGAATTACTGCACGAAAAATAGATACTAATAAATATGTATCTCATCACAAGCCAATGAAGGCGCAAGTCATGACGGATTGTGATGGCACGATGTAATGGCTACGGGCTTATCGCGAGCACTCTGTGTAGTTGCATGCTAGGCTAACAACCGGCCACAGCTCTCCAGTATTTATTAAATTCTGTCCTCTCTGTTTCACGCAACTGCCACCTTACTCTTTTTAGAACGTGACAATCTGTAAAAAAAATTAAACCAAAGATTGGCGGATCCGATATCAAATGAAGAGCGTGAGCTAAGTTTTTTTGAAGATTTGAAGATTTCTTTCCACCATCGCAGAGACGCGAGGAGAGGCTGGGATTTTAGGCATATATATGCATGTCTCACGGCGGTCCCAACCACCCCGTGCAGAATTCATCAGCGCCAACTGCATACTTGCTATTCAGAATAAGCAACATATTACACAAAATTGTACGAATAGAGCAACCTATTTATTAACTACACAAACATGCACTTAAGCCGAGATAATATGAAAATAAGCAGTACAGAAATTCGAAAAGCAAGCACTCGACATATCTAAAATAATTTGTAAGCATGCAGTAATATTACGCAATCAAAGAAAGTGCCCAATAAATAGCTTATTAAATTTAAAATAACAATTAGAACAAAATAGAACAAGCACTAAACCGTGCGAAAACTCGCAGTCAAAACTGAAATCAACCAAAGAATAATCCTGTTATTACATTTCATCAAATACAAATACGAGTGGATTACGTTAGTCTGTAAAACAAATATTTTCAGTGAGCAATATTTTCTTAATCTGATTTTGAAAACCTTTTTTCACACGAATAGTTAAAATGTTTAAAATTCATTAAACACATCTACTTACTGGTAGACGAATAATTGTTTTTCATAATTGGTTTTTACTTTAGGCACGTGTGGGTCGCGTGGTATATGAGATTGTATCCTATATCACTGCCATCATCTTGCTAAATGTACAATTTTTCTTTATGTATAACCTGGTGTATGTTTATGTATTAAAACTGTTCGGGACGCAGTATAGAATATTGATGGAAAAGTAGAGCAGTTCTCAAGTTTGCGTAGGGCTCTTGATAATTTGTACACAAACGTAGAACACGTTTGTGTACGTTTGTGTAGGATTAATACCTTCCTGTAGTTGGTATTACTTGTGGTTCCCCATACCAATGTCCCATGGCAAAGTTTAAAAAAAAAGAAGGTTATTATATAACTGTTTATTTTACCAGAGTAGAAGTGAATATTTTATTTTGAATATGACGCCTATGTTCCAAGAAAGTTCATTGCACAGATAAAATACGTGCGTATTCCAAGATAATTCTCCTCGAAACCAGACACCTAGAAACTTCTGTACGCCTATTCGATTTATGATAGTAGCTTTAATGATGATAATAATTTCTGTTTCTATTTTTTTTTTCTTAGCTGGTTCGAACGCGAAATGTGTTGTCTTAGCTGTATCTAGCTCAAACATGTTTTTTCTTCTAGCCTCACTGTTAACAACGTTAGGTAGGTATTTACACTAGATTCCCGCAGATTAATATTACGAGAAGTAAAAAATACATGGGTGTCGTCTGCATACATTGCCAGTTCCTGAGTTCCTTATATATTTACAATATTATTCATGCATAAAAGGAAAAGTAAAGGACCTAACTTTGAACCTTGGGGAACACCTTTCTGCAGCCGCAGTGCACCGGAGGATATGTCTTAAATTTTTATGAATTGACTTCTATTTTTAGGTAGTTCCTTATTAGGTCATTAGCCACTCCCTTTATATCATACTTTTCTAAATTGTCCTGCTAAATTTCGTGATCAGTAGAATCAAATAGCGTTCTCAGTCCCAATATCGAGATTTGTGCGTGGCACAAATCTGTGTGTTGTGTGCGCATTGTCAAAGTGAAGGTCAAAAAATAACCCGATTGTGAACATTCCTTTTTCAATCTTTTCGATTTTTTTATCCTTAATGCATACTGGTGCTTGCTCGGTAGATGTATGTTTTTGAAAACCATACTGGCACGAAGAAATAAAGTTGTGCTTAGCAAGAAACTCTGATAACGTTTCATAAATTACTGCCTCGCTGATTCTAGTAAAAAAACACTCGAAAGCGCTATAGGCCTGTAGTTCGTAAGTTTATCCTCACCACCACCTCTGTAAACAGGCGTCACTCGCGCAATCTTCAGTTTCTCTCGAAAAATACCGGAGGAAAGTGTTAAATTGATAATATATCCTAATACGCTGCTAATCACCGAAGCGACATATTTAACTGGTCCTGAAGAAATTCCACCCACACCTGCTGCTATATGATTCCTTAGTTTAAGCACAGCACAGGCGATTTCTGAAGTTTCTGTGGGTTTGATGAAGATTGTGTCTGGGACAAGTGTTACCGCAGCAGCATAGGTGCTGTTGTCTCTTGTTCTTGTAATATGCGTCACAGCGTGCGTGAAGTTTTATTCATTGCATTCGCGAGTTCTGTTTTTCCAAATTCTTTTCCGCCCAGCCTACACGCTCGCATAACATTAGCCTTTTTAATTAGGTTATCTCATTCACAGTTGTTCATACCTTTTTGGAGTCATCGCGGACGTTGTAAAGAAAGGCGCTCATAGTACAAGTTTTTGGCCTTCTATAGGTCAGATTTGTCAGATTTTAGTTTTTTTCGATATTTCTTTTATATTATTAACAAGCTTTGGTTGCGTGTTCTTACGAAATTGTGATAAATGCTATTTTTTATTCTTATACGTTCGTACAAAGAGGACTCTACCCAGTGTTTTCGGATGTTCTTTTTATTGTTTATTTATTTATTTACAGAATACTGCAGACCGAATCGGTTCAAGCAGGAGAGGGTACATA
The DNA here is from genome assembly GCF_052857255.1 of Amblyomma americanum. Taxonomy (NCBI): domain Eukaryota; kingdom Metazoa; phylum Arthropoda; class Arachnida; order Ixodida; family Ixodidae; genus Amblyomma; species Amblyomma americanum. The sequence goes on along the minus strand of NC_135502.1, from coordinate 143,806,043 downwards.
CATTTCTTAGTAAGCACTATGCCTTGGAATCAGCAACAATGGTGAAGCTACAATTTGCAACAAGGAAAATATTAACATGCATAAACAAGGTTATAAAGCAAATACACTTTGTGAAAGTATATGCCCCAAACACAGGCACATAGACAAAGAAGCACACTATGCACGGTTAATAATTAATCATCATTTCTAACCGTAAAGTCAGATGTATAGGCTCTCAAAAGGTTGAAGAAAGGAGAGGTGAATCATGAGGCAGGGAATTCCAGTCAGATATTGTTTTCGGGAAAAATGAATATTTGTAGAAGTTCGTGCGGACAAATATTGGCTTGATACTATGCCTATGTTTCTTTCGCGAAGGTCTGGTTGTGTCCCTTTCGAAGTAGTCCTGTGGCTGAATACCTAGTTTTTCTCTGGATGACATGTTGTGGAAATCCTAAATCATTTCAGGCAACTATGCATTGCAAAAAAAAGGTTGTATGCTTTGATCGCATGTTTACTTTCTAATGGGACCGACAGGCGCAGCGCAGCGAAGAAGCGGACGAGTTCAAGCGGGACAACGAAGAAGCAGACGAAGTGCAGCTGGGTTTTTCGAACGACGCCTGTGAGTGTGCCCGTCGTGTCGCCGGTCAACCAAGACCAACCGACCTGTGCTTCAAATAAACGCCTTGACACTTGGTGGAGGTGCCTCGGTTCCCGTCCCGGTCCTCATCCTGGAACTTCGAAGTGGAACGCTCCTCGTCTCCGCCACCATGCCGGAAGGTCCGAGTGAACCGTCGCAGCCCATCCCTGCCACCATACTCTGTCACGGGGTGCAGCGCCAGCGTGACCCTTCACCATTTAGTGGCACCGATGACCAAGACGTCGACGATTGGCTGGCCTCCTATGAGCGCATCAGCACTTACAATCGGTGGGACGATTCCGTGAAACTTAGCAACGTCCTCTTCTATCTAACGGACGTTGCCAACCTATGGTTTCGAAACCATGAGGCCGACCTTCCCCCCTGGTCGTCCTTTAAAACAAGCTTCGCCGACGTTTTCGGCCGCCCCGCCGTCCGGAAGCTTCGCGCCGAGCAACGTCTTCGTGCTCGATCTCAGCTCCCTTCCGAGACGTTCACAAGCTACATCGAGGACATCGTTGCCCTGTGCCAGCGCGTCAACCCGTCCATGTCCGAAGGGGATAAAGTCAACCACATACTTAAAGGCATAGCCGATGACGCTTTCCAGATGCTGCTGGCGAAGAACCCCACCTCCGTCGCTACCGTCATCCAGCTGTGCCAAAGCTTCGACGAACTCCGCAAGCAACGCGCATCTACGCGGCAGTCCGGCGCGTGCGGGGGGTCTTGCTGGCTTGGCCCTTGGTGGCTCGTCTGCTGAGCAGTCCCTGTTCATGCAGCAGGTTAAAGACTTCATCCGCGAAGAGATCGCTTGCCAGCTTTCTCTGCTGCATCACATTCCCGACCCCGTCTGCCCTCCGCACGACCTGGCGCCATCTCTCACGCCCACTATCCGTCGTGCTATTCGGGAGCAGGTCGCTGCAGTTCTGCCATCCAGTTCCCCACCTCCTCCTGTGGCAGCGCCGCTCACCTATGCTGAAGCAGTCACCGGTACACGGCGCTCGCCCACCTCTGCCGCCTACCCTAGCAGCCCGGCCTTTTATGCTCCACCGCCGTCTATACCCCCGCCGCAGGTCCCGGTTCGTCGACCCCGCCGAAACCCTACGAACCCCTGGCGTACCGAGGACAATCGACCGATATGCTATTCCTGCGGTCTTCCGGGCCATGTAGCACGCTTTTGCCGTCAGCGATCTCCTCGTTCTGGCGATTTCATGCTCAATTTCCGCTACGATTCCGGGCCGCCCTTGCCTATTCTGCCTCCTCTACACATCGCTCCCAGTACCCTACTCGCCGCTCGCCTTTCCCTCGTCGACGTTCCATTTCTCCGATGCTCCGCCGCCCGGACCCTCTCCCAGAGGAAAACTGACTGCCGCAGTTCAGGAGGCAAGAACTGCGTGTTTTGCCAACTTTTTAAGTCCTCCGTGTTCTCCTGCTAACGTGATTGAGGTGTCTTTTGAAGGCGTCCCCGTTCTCGCGCTCGTCGACACGGGTGCTGCAGTGTCAGTAATTAGTGATGCTCTTCGCCACAAACTTCGTAAGGTGACAACGCCGCTGTCTGACTTTTCACTACGTACGGCCACCTCTCAGCGCATCCACCTTCTCGCAGCCTGCACGGTCCGCGTTTCTATCAACGACGTCGCCTATACCATCGAGTTTGTTGTGCTGACCGCCTGCTCTCACGATGTCATCCTCGGCTGCGATTTCCTCTCGACCCACCGTGCAGTGATTGATTGTGCCCGTGCGGAACTTGAGCTTTCTCCCCTGTGTGATGTTTCGTTGTGTGGCCTACCTGTGCGCTCCGCTAAGCTTCTTGTAGCTGCCGACACCGACATACCTCCCTCCTCTTCAGCCCTTGTTCCGCTCCGCCCCGACTCTTTCCTCAGCGGCCCTGTTCTTTTCACACCTACCGCAGCAGCCACTCGCCATCAGCGCCTCCTCATTCCATTCGCCGTTGTCTTGATTTCTGATGGCCACTGCGCCATCTATGTCACCAACCCATTTTCTTGCCCGTCGTTTGTTCTTCGCGGCGAATGCCTCGGCTCTATTGAAGAACTTCACCCTGCTCTTGCTTCCGAGTTCTCCGATACCCGTGCCTGCTCCCCAGTTACTGCCTTAGCCTGTTGTGCGACAGCGCCCGATCCGATTTCCATCGACGTCTTTCGTCGTAACATCGCTCCCGACCTTCCGTCCGCTTACCGTGACCAAATCTTGGAACTTCTCTGCCGCTTCCGCAACTCTTTCGACCTTTCCCAGCCCTCCTTGGGGCGCGCATTGGCCGTCTCTCACACAATTGACACTGGTACCCACGCTCCCTTGCGTCAGCGACCGTACCGAGTCTCGCCGAGCGAGCGCCGCGTCATCCGTGACAATGTTGACGACATGCTTCGGCGCGGCATAATACAGCCTTCTCACAGCCCTTGGGCCTCTCCTGTTGTCTTGATCACGAAAAAAGATGGCTCCATCAGGTTCTGTGTGGACTACCGCCGTCTCAACAAGATCACACGCAAGGATGTTTATCCTCTACCCCAAATCGACGACGCACTGGATTGCTTGCAGGGAGCGGAGTATTTTTCATCCCTCGACTTACGCTCCGGCTACTGGCAGGTCCCGATGGCAGCGAACGACAGGCCGAAAACCGCTTTCGTCACCCCAGACGGCTTGTATCAGTTCAATGTGATGCCATTCGGCCTCTGCAATGCTCCAGCCACATTCGAAAGGATGATGGACACTATTCTCAGTGGCCTCAAATGGGAAACTTGTCTGTGTTACCTAGATGACATTGTCGTTTTTTCCAAAGATTTTCCTTCCCATCTGCACCGCCTTCAGCGCGTACTCACTAGCCTTACTGACGCCGGCCTCCAACTAAACTTGAAAAAATGTTACTTCGGTGCAACGCAGCTCACAATATTAGGCCATGTCATCTCCAAAGACGGCGTTCTTTCTGACCCTGCCAAACTTCGCGCCGTCGCTGACTTCCCCAAACCAACCACCTTAAAAGAACTTCGCAGTTTTATAGGCTTATGCTCATATTTTCGCCGCTTCATCCGAAATTTCGCCAGTATCATCGCCCCTTTAACGCAGCTTCTTGCCGGCAGCCCGAACCTTTCGTCTTGGTCCCCCGCCTGCGATACCGCATTCAGCACTTTACGCCGCCTGCTGGTCTCTCCCCCCCATCCTTCGCCATTTTGATCCCGCCTGTCCGACAGAAGTTCACACTGACGCGAGCGGTGTGGGCTTGGGCGCAGTTCTTGCCCAGCGAAAGCCTGGGTATCCGGAATACGTCGTCGCTTACGCCAGCCGCGCCCTCACCAAGGCGGAATCAAACTATTCTGTCACAGAAAAAGAATGTCTCGCCATCATTTGGGCAATTGCCAAGTTCCGCCCTTACATTTACGGCCGGCCCTTCTATGTCGTCACAGACCACCACGCCCTATGCTGGCTATCCTCCCTCAAAGATCCTTCTGGCCGACTCGCCCGCTGGGCTTTACGTCTCCAGGAGTTTGATATACACGTCATTTATCGCTCCGGCCGCAAGCACTCGGACGCCGACGCCCTTTCTCGTTCACCACTCCCATGCGAGTCAACCTCTGCCCTCGTCTGTGCCTACGAATTCTCTTCGTTCAACATCCCTGATATGCTCTCCGAACAACTGAAGGATCCTTGGATCACCTCGCTGCTAAACTTCCTGAACACTCCCTCGCCGCATCATTCGACCCGGACCCTTCGCCGCCAAGCCCACCACTTTGCCGTTCGTGATGGCCTCTTATACCGCCGTAATTACCTCCCCGACGGCCGGAAGTGGCTGTTGGTCATCCCTCGACACCTCCGTGCTACAATCTGTGCCTCTTTACACGCCGCTCCACAATGCGGCCACGCCGGTGTACTGAAAACATATGCTCGCCTTCGTCAGCGATTCTACTGGCGAGGTATGTACCGCTACATACGTCAGCACATTCGGTCATGCACCGCCTGCCAACGTCGCAAGAAACCTCCCCACTCTGCCGCCGCTCCTTTGCAGCCGTTACCTTGCCCTGGCCGTCCCATTGACCGCGTCGGCATTGATCTTTATGGCCCGCTTCCAACTACTTCGGCTAATAATCGGTGGATCATCGTTGCCGTTGACCATCTCACCCGTTACGTCGAAACGTCGGCTCTCAAATCTGCTACCGCAAACGATGTCGCTCACTTCATTCTACACAGTCTTGTTCTTCGTCACGGCGCCCCGAAAGAACTTCTAAGTGACAGCGGCCGTGTTTTTCTCTCGGACGCCGTCGAGGCGCTGCTCAAGCAATGCCAAATCGTTCATCGCTACACCAGCGCCTATCACCCCCAGACCAACGGCATGACTGAGCGGTTCAACCGCACTCTGAGTGACATGCTCGCCATGTACGTTGACACCGCCCACTCCAACTGGGATCAAGTGCTCCCGTTCGTCACGTACGCGTATAACACAGCTACTCAGACAACAACGGGGTTTTCTCCTTTCTTCCTCTTATATGGCCGGGAGCCTACATCCACCATGGACACCATCCTTCCTTATCACCCTGACCCTTCCGAGACCACCTTACTCTCCGAAGCTCACCTGTATGCCGAAGAATGCCGGCAACTTGCCCGCTCTTTCACCACACAGCAACAATGGGATCAGAAGCACCGTCGGGATTCCCCGTACCCTCCAGCGTCATACCCATCTGGCGCCCTCGTTTGGCTCTGGATGCCTTCCTCCAATCCCGGCCTCGCCACGAAACTACTGTCAAGGCGTTTATTTGAAGCACAGGTCTGTTGGTCTTGGTTGACCGGCGACACGACGGGCACACTCACAGACGTCGTTCGAAAAACCCAGCTGCACTTCGTCTGCTTCTTCGTTGTCCAGCTTGAACTCGTCCGCTTCTTCGCTGCGCTGCGCCTGTCGGTCCCATCACAACTTTCATAAATTTCCACCCAGTCTAGGGTAGCAACTAGGCACCGGATATGTTGTAGCAGGTGATCATTCATTTTTTTACAAAATCGAGGTTCATGGCAGGAAGTTCATCTCACTGCCATAATATTTGCTAAACAAAACACTGGCAAGTGGTCGCTCATATCGTCCGTAAGAACACCAGCTGTTACGTCAGCTTCAGTTAGAGTTGACAGACAGATGTCTAGAAATGTAGCGCTAGTTGCCGAAACCGTATTTTCGCACTTCCTACAAAGATAAGCCCTTGACCTTTAACCTTCCTGCTGCGCGCAACAAATACTATTCCACTCATGAATACAGTGTCAAGCAGCTGCATTCCTATTTTGCTAATATATGATTTCTACTGCTATTTTTGTTCTGTTAGCGATATTTCATATTGAATTGCGCATTGATGTTATTACTCTTTTGTTGTTTGGCTTTGTGTGAGATCTCTTTTTGTGATATGCATCATGTATGATAAATGCTGTGTGTATGGTATGGAAATAGTATAGATCAATTTCGTTAGTGAACTTTCCGGGTGAATAATTTTTTATCTATTTTTTTGTAAACACGCTATTGCCATGTACTAGGTCTCCTTGGCCTAGTCAAGCTCATAGCTTTTAGCTCAGGAGACCTTTCTAATCTCTGGAAAAATAAAATATGTATGTATGTAGTTGGAAGCGTTACATAGTTTTTACAGGCGTGGCATGACAATAGATTTCTTGTTTCCTGTGATCATGCTTGATCTTAGCAGATATCGATGTTCACATCTGCCATAACGACACAAGTTCCATAGTGCAGACAGGAAAGCTCAAGCAATTCTTCTAATAATGCATTAAAATTAAGCAAACAGCCTTTTGAAGGACGGTAGCCAACAGAGACTGTGAAATTGCTCATACGAATCGTTAAGCATTCGACGTCAGAAGTGACCCTTGAGAATTTTTCAAAAATATTAAGAAAAAAAGAGTTCTTTACCTATACTGCGAGCCCGCCACACTTTTTCCTTTCTCTCGGAAGGTTATATTGACGGTAGCCATTGGAAACCGGGGCATGCTCATTTTTGGTCAGCCAGGTTTTTGAAAAAAATACACGTACAGGCTGAATACCAGCGTGTGCATCACAAAACGACAATTGGTTTCGGACCACCTGCATCCACCTGCGACCACTGGTTTGCCCGCAACCGCCCTCCGAAGATCGCCCTCATTACCGTTTTTAAGAACAAAGTTCATCGGTACGGATTCCTTCCACACACCGGGCATCAACCCGACTAACAGCTTTGTGCGCTGGATTGTGCCAATGCGTCTCCCGCCACTCCTAACCCTCTGCGCAAAGCGTGAAGGCCACAATTTTTTCACCTATGGGGACCCCAATTGCTGCCATTCTCGGGACCAGCCTTGACGCTATGTATATATATATATATATATATATATATATAGTAGCGAGAACATGAGGTACTTGTCTGCTTAAAATAATATACATCGAAGCATACGCTTCATTTAAGGAGACATTTTTATTTTACTCAACGTTTCGATCGGAGGACCGATCTTTTTCAGGAGTGACCATACAGTGCATGGGCGCGTGTTCTTATAGCATGGGACTTGACACACAGAAGGTTGAAAAAGAAAATAAATAAAAAAAGTGAAGAAAAGAAAAAGGGGGGAGGGGGCGGCCGGGAGAACGGAACACAACAGACACCTATGGCATATTAGGGAAGCAAAGGTGGCGTGTCGCGTACCCGTGAACTCACTGCACACACACACACACACGCTCACACGAGGCGAAAGTGGGAGGCCGGGCTGGGTCAACACCTCCTATATACTTGTCAAGGCCTGCGCCTTCACCTCTGACGTCACTAGCCGCCGGCCTAGACCGGCTTGCCCAGCAGCGCAGCCCCAGCGGCAGCGCCATCACTCTGCTTGCTTCCGCCGCGGCGTGTTCGTCCGGCTGTTAGGCTTCGCCGCTGTCGCTGAAAACGTGGTTCCTTGTTTTGTGTTTTGTGCTTCGTCGGCTGCAGCTGAGGTGGACAATTGTTCGCATTGTTGTGTCCTCGACAGCATGTACGATGCCGAACAAGTTTTGTGTGCCGGTATGCACCGGCAATTACGTTACTGGGAAAAAAGTGCAAGTTTTTTCGTTCCCCAAAGATGAGTGCACGCTGAAAAAGTGGATGCGTGCCATTCCTCGAAAAGACTTCACGCCAACTGCGTACACCAAGGTAAAACTCTTTCATTATTATTTATGCGGCTATTCTTCTACACGCACTGTTTGTTAGAGAATGTCATGCTTGTGCGTGCAGTCTGCAAACAGTCGGACGTGCTGTGAATTTATCGCATTGCTGACATCGCCTTAAAAATAGCTAGCCGATGCTTTTATTTATCCAAGACGAATGTATTTCTGAAAACCATATTTTTTCTATGCAGGTGTGCGCTGATCATTTCGACTCGAAATGCATCGAGCAAACGACAGCGTACACTGATTCAACGACTGGGAAGGTGATTGAAGTGTCGTTGCCGGTGCCGCGTTTACGCCATGGTTCCGTACCCACTATATTTCCGGGCTGCCCTTCGTATTTTTCGAAGGCGCAGCAGACGTCGAGAGAGGCGCCCGATGTGAAAAGAAGCAGGGAGGAAGCTTATCATCTCTCTCGTGCGCTTCAAGACTCTCTTGCTTCGTTCGCAGCCGAGAAGAAAAAGTTTTGTTTTTCAACACTTGAAGAAATGAAAACATGCCTTCTAGCACAATCAGTGCCAGAACCCTGGACTGTAATCTATGAGAGAAAGTGTGCAATGTTTTTGAACATAGTGGACAGAAGTGAACCGTGCCTGAAAGCTTCTGTGACAGTGTTTGATGATCTCCGCGTTTCCGCATGTTTTCAAGGAGCTTCTATGTCGAGGCTTGGGAGCAGTGTTGTACCCGAAAAGGTTCATGATGTACATTTACTGCTGTTGATTTTGGAAAATCTTTGCTTGTTATCCGCTGAAAACCAGGCCGCTGAAAACCAAAGCTGGGAGCACTTATTCACTGCTATAAGTGCGCTTCTTGAGAAGCTGGAGATTAGTATTGCACATCAAAAAAAAGAGACTGTAAAATTTTTAAAAGATCAGTTATTGCTGCTTAGTACAAGTCGCATTCAGTACAATGCACAGCTGATGGTGTCTGCGTGCATTCTGTACACAATATCAGCTCATGCTTATAAGTTCTTCAGAAGTACAAGCGCACTGACATTGCCCCATCCGAGCACCGTAAGGAAGGTTTGCTCCTCATTCCAAATGTCTCCTGAAGCCGAGTCATCAGACAATACTTTTCTACAGTATGTGGCGCAGAGATTCAAGCAGCTGAAGCCCCATGAGCACCAGGTCATCTTGATGCTAGACGAAATACATATTAAACCTTGGCTAGATTATAAAGGCGGAAACATTTGTGGTGCTGCAGTCAATTCTAGTGATGCTGCAACGTCTGCTCATGTATTCATGATTCAAAGTCTTCTCAGTTGTTTTAAAGAAGTGGCACACATTGTTCCTGTGAAAACGATGACTGCTGACCAGCTGCATGACATTCTAAAGAAGGTTATTCTACGCTTGGAGCATATAGGCTACAAGGTTTTGGCAGTTGTCTCCGACAACAATTCACTGAACAGAAAAACTATGATGATGTTTTCAAAACCGTATAAATTAAGAATTCTTTACCCACATCCTGCAGACCCTTCACAACCACTTTTTTATGTGGTTGATGCGGTACACCTTTTGAAAAGCATTCGGAATAATTGGATCAATCAAAAAAACCCGGGCACATGTCTTTTTTACCCCCATTTTGACCTGTCCAACAACAGCATCCATCCTGATCGTATCGATTGGGCATCATTTAAGGATGTAAGAGAGCTGTATAAACAAGAAGCAGCAGAACTTTTGAAGTGTGCATAAGGATTAACCTCTAGGCCACTAAATCCCAGCAATTTGGAGCGCCAAAATGTCAAGTTGGCATTGCAGGTTTTCAGCCCATTTGTAGCGGAAGCCTTGAGTGCTAATAAGAGCGAACCAGCTTTACACCACGCGGAATCAACAGCAGACTTCATCACGATTATTGTTCGGTGGTGGAGCATCGTTAACGTAAAGACACCTTTGAAGGGCATCCACCACCGCAACATTTTTGAAGAGCCAATTTCAAGAACTGAGAATGATCCCAAAATTCTTTTTCTGAATGCCATGATCACATGGCTGGATGTTTGGGAGTTCCTTAAACATGACGCTGGAATTCTCACCAAAGAAACGCTCAGTGCATTGAGGTTATCCGTGTACTCACTGTCGGAGTTTGCAAAGTACTGTTTGCAGGAGCTTGGCCACAGATATGTGTTGCTCGGCAAAATTCAGACCGACTGCCTGGAGAGCCGCTTC